>NC_069506.1:251113751-251358751 GCF_027579735.1 Bombina bombina | reverse complement strand
CGTAGATATAATGTAGTCATGCCTTGTAATAGTTAAACAGTTATGCATGTACATTGCATAATGTTTTAATTATTGAATATAAATTTAAATTTGATAATGTAAGCTTGTTGTGTTTATTAGTAATAACATAGATGTGTATGTTAATATACAGTATATTTATGTTATAGTAGTCAGTATCATTAAATTATATATTTACTAGAGGGGGCAGAGTCAGCCGCTGCAGTGATCAGATGTTTCTGCACAGAGCTCCCGGCTGAAAGCTCTCATATTTGGGGATAATCGTTGACTACAAACTTCAAATTAATATCAAAGTATTCAAGAACCCTAAGCCATTTTTACAAATACTGCAGGGGGACTAAGAAAGTACTCTGGATTACATAACTGGCCGAGGGTGCCTCATAATGCCATATTGAACGGTAAAATGGAAGACCTCCATGCAGTGCTACAGGCTGTACTAAAGGAGTTTGAGGGGGGCTATGCAATATGAGCTTCAGCGGAGATGCTACACAATACTCAATATACAGACATACAAGTAGAAACTGACTGCTCTGAGAGACAAGAGGGTAAAGTGCCATTGACATGAAGGATTCCTCAGCTGGAGGTCTCTTCATCACTCAATGAGGAATAACTATCACAATGAGACTCTCATCCACACCATGCAGAGACCCTCTGTTTATGCTGCCGGTTAATGCTCCAAAATTTACAGCTGACCTAATGGACCACGATGTGGACTACCAGCCTACAGACACTTGTAGAGCAGGAACGAGGCTTTTCCCCATGGGCGTGGGATGATTGGAACAAAGTTAAATCGGCACGCATGCGGTCATCATAAATGGCACAGATTGATTTGGATGGACTGGTAAGTTGAGCTCCTCTTCCACTCATGCAGCAACTGAGGGAAGAGGGCGATTCTTGGTTTCCAGTGGAGACAATAATGCTAAAACTGGGAAACTGTTGCTATACCAATCTTTAATAGCCAATGAACTACAGCAGAACAAATATTTCAGATGAGCTGGAATCGGCTAATTTTGACCCAAGCTCTCTCTTCCCAGCTACATGCCCTCCTGAGCTCACAGGGCAAGATATTTCAAATCCTTCACCTATTATGAGCTGGGAACCATGTTAGACAATAAGGACTCATAATGTGTTTGTGATTGCAGATAAGTCTACCACTACAACTCATCTAATATGATATGGCTGGGGAATTATATTTAAGTTTCTTATTATGAAGATGTGTCATTTGATAAACTAAGAGACTCATAAGACCGTTGTACCAAATTTACTTTAAAAACGTTTGTAGTTCAGTTCAGTTTTATTACTAACTATGCCAGATTCTGTTGTAACATGTTATACTGTAGTTAAATTTACATACAAGAAAATCTCCTATGCCCTCAGTGATATAGGAAGAATATTTTGGTGGAACATGGGGAAGCAGCTATATAAAATTATCCTGGCCTGACACTAAGAGTTCATTAGGAGTCCCTTAAATATTTTATATACTCATACATTACATTATATCTGTTTGCACCATATTTGATGAAGACTTCACTTCTGTCTATTGAGTCTTTGACAGGGCTGGTGCTTGTATTTCAGTATCTATGAAAGTTTTTTTTATTAGGGCTATGTCGTTGGCAGCCGAGATGGCACGGTCTAGATTTTACATCAAAGAATAAAAAGGAATCTTTATCATGTTAAACTCTTTCCCTGCCCTTGACTTTATCCTTATAGGGATATTACTAATATAACCCCAAAAGCACTTTCATGGGACAGCAACAACTCCAACCCCAAATAGCCCCTTACCTTATATGTATAATGCACACTCTCAAAATATTTACAGCGCTAATTTATACAGTGGCTTTAACTTTTGTAGTATTATTATTGCCATTCCCGCCCCCCCCAAGATACTCCTTACCTTGTAAGCTTAGGAAAATGCATCCCTCAAAACTACCCCAGATTATCAATTTATAGGCCTAAATATAGAAAAAGCTGATTAAACTTTGCTCTCTTGGGAGATGAAATATCTTACAAAAGATGTGTATAGGGCTATAAATACTACATATTTTACCCTAGACATGGGATATATGTAAATAAGAAGTAATCAAGATTGCATTAATGTACTACCCTCAAGTACATAGTCCATAATAACTATAAAAGTGGTTGGTCATTGATTGTATAGGTTTATTATTTTTAACTACTCGTGCTTATGTCTAAAGAGTATTATGTCCATGTATATGCTAAAAATATACTTGAGGTGCATTGTTTCAATCCTTAAACATTGTGCTATTCAATTTTACAAATACTGTACCGTATGTTGTTATAAATGATGGAATTTATTGACAATCCTGTTAATATGTAGATAAAGGCTTTTGTCCACAACTACATTGTAACCATGATTTTGTTTATATGTTTTGTAATCTTAATAAAAACAAAAAAAAAAATGTTAAAAAAAAATATATATATATATATATATATATATATATATATATATATATATACAAAACAGGCATGCAGTTATGTAGATCTACAATGTTAATTATACTGTACAATCAACATTAATTGTTATGCAAATATTTAAACATTATTCATTGTACATTACAATGCATCATTTAAATATTGAATATTTATCTTTTTGTCCTTACCTTCTACAGTTAGTTTTAGGTTATGGCAGATTAGGGGTCAATGTTTAAATAATATGGATAGTCATGTACTATGCATATTGTTTTAATTATTGTAGATATATTTAAATGACTTTAATGCTTGCTTAATATTATTTTAAACCTAAACATTTATTTTAAAATATAAATTTATGTTTGAAATAATAGCAAGCAAACATAAAATTCCTTTTTAGATATATCCAATACCTTAAATAATCTACATTGTACATGACAATGCATGTTTTGTCATGGAGATCAGGTAAACAGAGGAGCACCAGCAAAACCTCCTCGACCTATCTGGCCTCCTCAGTGCTGGACCAGAATTTAGCTACTGCTGCTAGTTAAAAGGGATGTGGATCGAGTAGGTTTCAAGGGATCAAGTCAGTCTTTTAGTATGTTGTTGGCAATTTGATGGGGCACCTTGGGTTACCACTTGTTTGGGGGTGTTACCTTCTGGGAAGGATGGGGTACCAGATTTGAAGTGTCCCCCATGCCACCAGAAGGTAGCACCCGCAAACTGTCGCCAACATACTAAAAGACCGACTTTATCCCTTGCTCTCTACTTGATTGACATACCTTTTAATTAGTGGCAGACCTGGGCTCTATTTCAGTCCGGCACTGAGTTCCAGAAGACCGGCTGAGGAGGTGTTGCTGGTCCTCCAGTGGTTGGCCGTTGCTGGCAGACCAGGGCTAAATTCCGGTCTGTCATTGAGTTCCAGGTGGCCTGATAGGCTGAGGAGGTTACCACCAGCATTTTAGAGCATTGCTCTGACACATTATTTACACAAAAAGACAAAAAATAAAAAATGGAGGGCGCTAGAAGTGGAGTGTTAGAAAGGACTTAATATAAATAATCATAAACTTGGAATCCGAAAACTGATAATTATAAAAAGATCACAATTTATTGATTCTTAAAAAGTCACAATTAATAACTCTCAGCAGGTTATAATAAATCTCTATGCAGATAATAGATTCTAGTCTATAGAGACAATGTAATGAAAAAGGAACACAATAAGGGCAGATTAATGTAACCCAATAGGGGCGGATTAATGTCACACAATAGTGTGCTGAGATAGGTAGACTCAAATTAATATTTACAACTGTAAGATTTCCAAGGGATGCATTATTAAGCTGAACATCACATATATTAGAAATTGAGAATTCAAACTTAACTATAAACATGTACTAAAAGGCGTGGTAATACGCATATACTCTAAAAATGTATTTAACAATGCCTATATAAAAAATCCTAAAAAATGTATATTAGGCCTATCTGGCCTATAAAATAATGAAGCCTAAGAATATAAAGCCTGATAAAAAACCACTCTAAAACCAATACATAAACTAGAGATAAATGTGTGTATCTGCCAGAAGCCGCTGGAAGCATCGAGTGTGGAGAAGAACTTCGCCCCAGCCAATTCTGGAGCTATGTCTTCATGTGTCGGCAGCAAATATCTCTCTCTCTTCACTGCCTCATTCAGCCTTTTCAAGTCTACGCAGATGCGTACCTTCCCATCTTTCTTTGCAATAGGCACAATAGGGGCACACCAGTCAGTTGCTTCAACAACCTCTTCAATGACTCCCATATTCTTCATACGCAGAAATTCCTTCTCCACTTGAGGCATGAGTGGGAACGGAATTCTATGAGGAGTGAAAATGCTGTATGGGACTGCATCACCTTTAAGTGATATTCGGACTGGATTGCAATTCAGTAGGTCCAATTCACCAAACATGTCTTCTGAAATCTCACGTGTGTGCACGTCACGTGGTCGTCTCCCGCTTAAGTTACCTTGTCTCCCGTCTCTACTATAATCTCACCTGCACTTAGTACACTATGTACGCAGGGATCTTAGACAATTGTTCACTTGCACAATTAGTGCATAGGCAGTGAGAAGCGCTGAAAAGGTAGTTGCAAAAAGTCTCTTTACAAGTTTGGCCAAACTGTAGTGAATAGTAATAAGTGAATAAAAAGTATAGCAGTACAGCTCCAGCTTGATATAATTCAACGTGTTTCACCCGCAACTCAGACTTTTTCAAGATAATAACCAGCTGTAGTGTTATTTAAACACTGATGATAACTTTAGTGACATAGCTTCATAGTTATAATAAGGAGGTTTATTACTTATAGTATAGTTTATTATAGTTAGCTATTTTTTGAAAGTAGTGTAGTGCAGGTTGCGAGAAGGGTAGCGGTCATGTTTGTCTTGCCAGTAAAGATAAAGATCTGTGTAAAATTTAATCGCTCCACTATTTACGTTTTTATCAGACCCTAAATTGTGACCATTTGATGCAATATTTGTGGAGCGCTACACTTCATGGGTGGTAGGTTTTACCCTACTATCACCCTTTAATGGCTATCCAGCCCTCCCCCGCCTATTCCCACTGGACCTGACCCTCTCACAAGCAGGTTCTTTCTCACCCATCTATATCTCTTCAGCTCCGCCTCTGCCATTAGCTGACCATCATATAGTCTCCCTTTTTCTGGAAAAGCTCTAATTTGTACTCCACTGTGCCCAATCATTTAACTAATCACAGCACCTACTACAGCCTCTGTAATTACATTTTTTTTTTCAGACATGGTTGACATTTGTATTAATTTCTTTGTCTATGTCAGTGGAATTTCAAATTCAATTAATGTTCATGCAAGTGAAAAGTGTGCTTAGATATTTTTGGTTTGTTTAATTCATTTTTTTTAATTTGCATGGAACACATGCAAAATTGTGTTCTGACACATTTTTATTATTAATATAATAATACATGTATACAACTATAATCTTTACTTTAAAAAGTGATTTTCTGAGACCATTGTTTTCAAAATTCATATTAAGCATGTGCAAGAACTTAAATTGTAATACTTGTGCAAGGTATAGTGAATGTTTATTTTTATTATGCAATTGTTGATTATGCAAATCCACTACATTTACTGGTACTTTAAGCCCACTTGTTTATCAAGTAAGGCCAATAAAACAATATGAAATTAAATGTGTATATTTAAAAAATTGTATTCCTAAATAAACTGCTGTACTTAAAAATAAAAAAAGGCTAACATTAATTAAAAAAATGTCTTCAATAATGGTCCACTTTTGGCTTGTTTTCACTCTCAAAAATGTAGAATAGGCCCCTAAATAACAAACTCAGCTATGAAGCCTATTTTCCAATCCACTAGAAAACTATTTACTACATTTATTGGCCCTGTGGTTGTTTCCATTTTGTTTATTAAAACATTTTTTAAAACTTTCAAATATCAATAAAATATAAACAACCCCACAATAAAAAAAAACAATTTAACCTGTGAATGGAACTTTTTTGTCACTGTTAAGAATTTCAGTGATTTATATGGATTTTTTTTTTAAACTGCATCCTATGAAAAAATGTACAAAATATATGATATTGTTATTGAAATAGAAGTAAAATCAAAAATGCAAATGTTTTCTCAGCAAAAGGGTTATAAATTATGCAGCAGTGATGTTGTTTTTTCCTCTAATAAATGTGATTTTGATAGTAATAGTTGCATTTCCTTGAGTTGACAGATTTAAGTAATATTCAGACACATGCTATTTAATTATTTCAACAAAACTAGTGAGATATTTTATATAACATTTTAGTACATTTGTTTTGAATTTTAATATTACAATATATGTTTGTGCAGTTTATACAATTCTATTCAATTAACCTTGTTAAAAACTAAAGAACAAATATTTAATCTATATTTTATAAAAGGATAGATATTACAAAATATTTTTATGCCAGAATTATTATAATTGTATTTGTTTATTTATTCATTATTAGTATTGTTATTTTTATTAGAAATACAAAAATAACAGTAATAATACAGAAAATAATACCTATGTACACATTCATTTATAGCACATAACCCCTTACCTGGTGGTACAAAAGCTAAAAAGGCACAGAGGAATGTTACCATTGATCTCATCATTGTGTGATTACAGGCAGTTTGTCTTGGTCAGATGTGTGGTCTGGTATATTTCTAGCATACGCTATTCAGAAAAAAACTACATTTCATGGATCCAGGATTGTAAAGAACACCTATATAGCAAAATATAGGGGAGTGGCAAATACAGCAGGACGTAATTGTAGGGAACTTATAATATTATACATTTACTGTTTAAAGAACCTTTGCACTGTAATTAATAACTGTCTGCAGATAGAGAAGATACAAATTTACACATGTGCTAAATTCCACTAGCTCAAGTTAATTGCATGCAAATAATGCGTCTTTTGGTGCCTTTGAGCACATTGGGTTGAAAGTAAACAGTTTTCGCATAATTGCTAACCCGACGCACGCAAAAAAGCTGAAGTTAGAATATCGTGTGCGTGTTCACGTATTTCCCTATAGAAGAAAGAAAGAAAAAATCTAACACCCTACTCGTATAATAAATAACAAAATTAGTCAAAAATGTTGAATATATATGTGTGAACAAAAATGCCTTTATCTTGATAAAGGCAGGTAACTCTGCCGAAACGCGTAGATTGGCTTACAGAATCTTATTTACTTCCCCACTCGGCACATTACAGGTTCATTTCAAGCTCTTCATTTCCAGTTGAGCAAGATATATGAATAATTCCTGTGTGCGGTGTTCACAATTTTATAGCCATAGAGCTCCATTTTAACTCACCTGTTTCTACGGCGGCACAAACAACAGGTTCATTTCTAGCTCACACACTTCACATGAGCTAGATATATGAATAATTCCTGTGTGCTTGCAAGAGACCTTGGGTTTTAGTTACCATAACACTATCCACTTAAAGGACTGCTGAATAAAGAGCACCTTATCCACCTAAAGGATTGCTGAATAAAGAGCACCTTATAAAGAAAATCGATCCATTTGGAGTTTGGAAAGAAAAAGACGGACACTCACCTTTATTTTCATCTACATTGTTGTTCCTTTCAGCTGCATTACTTCCCTCCCACTGGGGAAATTGGAGGATAGCGAACTACTACTTGCAAGTATCCTTTTTATTGTTACGGAAAATAATTGACATTTTTGTTTCTTTTTCTTTTTCATATACCGGTATATATATTTTTCAAATATAACGCTACACACTAATCATTGGATACTATTGGATAACATTGGATCAGTAATACTAGTCACATGACGTGACGTCACCACCCACGGATCACATGTTCCATAGCTTGTAACGGACATAATAGTTGTTTGTTGTCTTCCAGAACAGAGTCACCTCTCCTTAATTGAACATAAGATTGTTTTGCTACTGGTCAGCAGAATTATTGCCACATCAAGTTTCTGTATACTGTAATTTTTAATATAGCGATCGCCAATTTTATATGTTATGAATTTCTTATTTGTTATTATTGTAATCCTGTGATGCCGGCATCTTAGACTTATATGAGTTCCTTTATCCGATTTTATTATATGTTATGTAATTATCTGTTTATATTGGTTATCTTTTATTATTAAATTGACAATTATCTGTCACTTTTTGGCATTTTTGTTCACACATATATATTCAACATTTTTGACTAATTTTGTTATTTATTATATTAGAATCACTATTTCACTTTAGGTTTGCTCTTTCCGGAGCGCTTATCCCACCCCCCCTTTTTCTTTTCACTGTTTTAGTCTATTATTGGAGATTATAATAGACCATTAGGGATTTAAGCTTACACCTCACCAGATAGCACTCACACCACCCCCCCCCCATAACCCTACTCGTATGCAAAACAGCATATTCTCAAATGTGCTAACCCGACATTTCACTTTCCAATTTTCTGCACATCATGTAAAAAAATAAATATCTTTCTTTAAATGCTGCATGTTAATGTGTGTCCTTTAAAAAAAAAGATTATAAAATTGTAAAAAGATGTGTTTTAAAACTTTTAAAAACTCTTAAAAGGCAGCATTGTTAGTGTATAAAAATATACTCAGCCGTCTGTTTCACTCAACAAAAAAATGTCACAAAACCCATCAAAAATATTTTACAAAGTACACTCATGATAACACTATCTGATAAAGATTATTAAAAAAAATATATTACACCGAAAAGTTATGTTATGTGAGTTTTATAAGTGTTAAAAAAGGCAGGCAAAGGGCTTTAACATAGAGATACATACATATACATGTGTAAATATGTGTATATATTTATATGTTTATACATTATATGTATTACAGACATATATACACATATAAACACATCAATACATATCTATACATATACAGACATATATTTAAGTGCATTAGAGCCCGTTGCATTTAAGAAAATGTAAAATCATATTTCTGCAATATTAATATTTGATAAAGTGTTACGCTGTGGGGCCGATTTATCATGTGTCTGGCGGACATCGATAAATGCAGACAGCTGTGAAATGCTTGTGCAATGCCGCCCCCTGCAGATTGGCGGCCAATCACCCGCTAGCAGCCCGATCATATGCCACAGAGGTGGCAGATGAGTTAAGGAGCAGCAGTCTTAAGACCGCTGCTTATAACTTATGTTTCCAGTGAGCCTAAAGGCTTGCGTGGAAACAGCTGCATATGGCAGCATTCGGGGGTTAATAAATCGGACCCTGTGTATTTACTGTAAATATTTCAGATTCCAATGTTCTGCACATAGCATAATATGTTCTTTGTATTTCTAAATAGATATTCCTAAATATGCTGTATATATATATATATATATATATATATATATATATATATATATATATATATATATTGTCTCTGTTTATATCTATACCTCAGGACTTGTTACTAGTGGGTAAAAAAACAGTGTTTATTCTATTTATTCCTATTTTTATATATATATATATATATATATATATATATATATATATATATATATATATATATATATATATATATATACATACTAAAAGAACAAGCACACAAAGTCACTCCTCATGGTTCAATTCATTTAATACATCATATGAAAAACATAGAAACAAATCGTCCCATAAAATGAAGCCTCTGACGAAGCGGATACTGTCCGTGAAATGCGTTAGGCCACGCCCCCGTTACTTCACAGTGTAACATAAACCTTCTCACAACGCCGCATCATGGTGGTTTGTGTGTGTGTATAGCGACACTGAGGCATATACCGTCTCATGAGGATTCAACATACCCCTCTTATTTTCAGTTCAGACCACTGTTTATCCCTGACCTGCGTATAGCAGACTCCTTTTTCATTCTTTGATTCTACATAGCAGTTTTATTTATGGAAACCACAAGAGTGGGACATCTTTATTTCACTTTTAACGAGAGCTATGCGTACCTCATTCTGATTGAGGTTTGAAATTGTGAGTACCTATTTTTATGGGACAATTTGTTTCTATGTTTTTCATATGATTTGATGTATTAAATGTATTGCACGATGAGGAGTGTCTTTGTGCGCTTGTTCTTTTAGATAGTATTTCTTTTGGACTTTTACCTGGAACCTAAGCGTTTTTTACAAGCAGCCGGCTCTCCCTGTAAAAAAAGTTTACAAGAGGAAAAGACTCAGTGTTGTGCTCAAGATAAGACAATCGCCTAGATTTAAAGTTTTGCGGTAGCCGTCAAAAGCAGCGTTAAGGGGTCCTAACGCTGCTTTTGGCCGCCCGCTGGTATTTAGAGTCATGTTTTTAAAGGTCTACCGCTCACTTTCAAGCCGCAACTTTTCAATACCGGAGATCACCTTACGTCAATTGCGTATCCTATCTTTTCAATGGGATCTTCCTAACGCCGGTATTTAGAGTCTTGGCTGAAGTGAGCGGTACACCTCTACCAACAAGACTCGTAACGCCCATGGAAAGGCTGTTAGTAAAGAGCTTTATGGGCTAACGCCGGTATATAAAGCTCTTAACTACAGTGCTCTACAGTACACTAACACCCATAAACTACCTATGTACCCCTAAACCGAGGTCCCCCCACATCGCCACCACTATAATAATTTTTTTTAACCCCTAATCTGCCGACCGCACATCGCCGCCACCTAAATTATCCCTATGAACCCCTAATCTGCTGCCCCTAACATCGCCGACACCTAAATTATATTTATTAACCCCTAATCTGCCCCCCCCAATGTCGCCGCCACCTAATTTCAAGTATTAACCCCTAATCTGCCGACCGGACCTCGCCGCTACTCTAATAAAGTTATTAACCCCTAAAGCTAAGTCTAACCCTAACCCTAACACCCCCCTAAGTTAAATATAATTTAAATCTAACTAAATAAATTAACTCTTATTAACTAAATTAATCCTATTTAAAGCTAAATACTTACCTGTAAAATAAACCCTAATATAGCTACAATATAACTAATAATTATATTGTAGCTATTTTAGGATTTATATTTATTTTACAGGCAACTTTGTATTTATTTTAACTAGGTACAATAGCTATTAAATAGTTATTAACTATTTAATAGCTACCTAGTTAAAATAATTACAAAATTACCTGTAAAATAAATCCTAACCTAAGTTATAATTAAACCTAACACTACACTATCAATAAATTAATTACATAAATTACCTACAATTACCTACAATTAAATCAACTAAACTAAAGTACAAAAAACCCCCACTAAATTACAAAAAATAAAAAAAGATTACAAGAATTTTAAGCTAATTACACCTACTCTAAGCCCCCTAAAAAAATAACAAAGGCCCCCAAAATAAAAAAAATGCCCTACCCTATTCTACATTAAAAAGTAACCAGCTCTTTTACCAGCCCTTAAAAGGGCCTTTTGCAGGGCATTGCCCTAAAGTAATCAGCTCTTTTGCCTGAAAAAAACATACAATAACCCCCCCAACATTACAACCCACCACCCACATACCCCTATTCTAACCCACCCGAACCCCCTTAAAAACACCTAATACTAACCCCCTGAAAATCTTCCTACCTTTAGTCATGTTCACTCAGCCGGGTACCATCCGATCATCCGATCCATCCAGAAGAGGTCCTCTAGAGGGTCCGAAGTCTTCATCCTATCTGGCCAGAAGAGGACATCCAGAGCGGCAGACATCTTCATCCAAGCGGCATCTTCTATCTTCATCCATCAGGAGCGGAGCGGGTCCAACTTGAAGGCAGCCGACGCGGACCCATCCTCTTCTTCCGACGACTCCCGATGAATGAAGGTTCCTTTAAATGATGTCATCCAAGATGGCGTCCCTCGAATTCCGATTGGCTGATAGGATTCTATCAGCCAATCGGAATTAAGGTAGGAAAAATCTGATTGGCTAATTCAATCAGCCAATCAGATTCAAGTTCAATCTGATTGGCTGATCCAAACAGCCAATCAGATTGAGCTTGCATTCTATTGGCTGAACGGAACAGCAAGGTACGCTGGGCCGGAAAAGTCCTGAGCGTACCTGCTAGTCATTTGATAACTAGCAAAAGTAGTCAGATTGTGCCGAACTTGCGTTCGTAACATCTGGAGTGACGTAAGGATCGATCTGTGTCGGACTGAGTCCGGCGGATCGTAGCTTACGTCACAAAATTCTACTTTTGCCAGTGTTTAGGGCTTGATAACTTAGGCGAATCAGCCTCGCCACAAATACGCTGCGGAATTCCAGCGTATTTGAGGTTGACGGCTTGATAACTAGAGGCCAAAATGTAAAATGTTCTTAGCATTCCCACAAATCAAAGCACTATAGCTTCTAGGACATTGGGAATTTTCCCTGTGCAAAAGTGCATGCACTCACAGCTCTGTCAGGAAATGCCCATATTCTGCTAACAACCGAGGTTAAGATCTATTTAAAATGTAATCTGTCTACTATATACAGTTTTCTCAGACCCTAAATAGTAACAATTTGATGCAATATTTGGGAGCGCTAGACTTCTTGGGCATCTCATTAGGTGGTAGGGTCTATGCTACTATGTATCATTCTTTAATGACTATCCAACCCCTTCCTGCCTATACCCTCTGGACCTGACCTTCTCACAAGCAGATTCTTTTTCACCATTCTCTATCTCTTCAGCACAGCCTCTGCCATTAGCTGACCATCATCCAATCTCCCATTTGCTGGAAATTCATATTAAACATGCGCAAGAACTTAAATTGGAATACTTGTGCAAGATATAGTGGATGTTTTCATGCACCAAATGACTTTTTAAAACATCAAATATAGATGTTATTACAAGGTTTTCAAAAGGATTAGAATGGGTGTATATTAAAGAATAAAAATTCAAGATGCCATGTAGTATATTTTGCATATGATTTCCTATTAACTGCAATGGAGCTCAGTCTTGTTAAAGGGATGTTCAAGTCAAAATTAAACTTTCATGATTCAGATAGGGCATGCAATTTTAAACAACTTTCCATTTTACTTCCATTAATAAAAATGTGCAGTCTTTTTATATTTATACTTTTTGAGTCACCATCTCCTACTGATCATATGCAAGAATTCACAGAATATATGTATATGCATTTGTGATTGGCTGATGGCTGGTGGAAGGAGGAGTGGAAATAGACATAGCTTTAAATTTGTCAGAAAAAAATCTGCTACTCTTTTAAAGTTCAGACCAAGGGGCCGATTTATCACGGCTCGAATGGGGCCGTAAAACAATGTTTCTGCGCGAGCCTCCAGGCTCGCCTGAAACAGCAGGAGTTAAGAAGCAATGGTCTTAAGACCGCTGCTCCTTAACTAGTCCACCACCTCTTAGGCGGCGGATAGCAATCAGCCCGATCGAATACGTTCGTGTTGATTGACACCCCCTGCTAGCGGCTGATTGGCTATGAATCTCAGAGGGCGGCATTGCACAAGCAGTTCACAAGAATGTTAAATGCCAACAACATATGCTACAGCGGATCATGTCCGACTGTTGGTAAATCAGTTGGTAAATGTATACCCCGCACGGCTTGTGGCTAAGAGGTGGAAACGTCACCTCACGCAACAAAATAGTGTTCTGCCGTGGGCTGCCTGAGCAGCTCAATGTGGCAAACACTTCAAACAAAAGAGGAACTTTCAGCATAAAGTATATTATACTTCATGAAAGTCCCCTTAATTTGTTCCAATGGTAAATCCTAGCGTTTCAAAAACGCTAGGATTTACATTCACTTTAAGTATTTCAGTGATTTATATGGATTTTCTTAACCCCTTAGTTACCAGACTGTAACCACACATATTATATACAATTGTTCTCACCTTTAAATGGAATTTCTAAATATACCATCATTTTCATCATATCATATAATTTACAATATTTTTTTTTATAAAACATGATGAAAACATTTTAAAAAAACAGATTTTTTTTCTAAATTTGACCCCCAAAATCTGTTACACATCTACAACCACCAAAAATCACCCATGCTAAATAGTTTCTAAATTTTGTCCTGAGTTTAGAAATACCAAATGTTTACAAGTTCTTTGCTTTTTTTGCAAGTTATAGAGCAATAAGTATAAGTAGCATTTTGCTATTTCCAAACCATTCTTTTCTTCAAAATTAGCAAAAGTTACATTGTAACACTGATATCTGTCAGGAATCCATGACGAACCATTCACATGTATATATTTTTTTTAAAATAATAAAACCTATTTTAGTATTTTGACTCTTTTTATGCAAACACTATACCACCATTCTATGCCAAAACAGTGGTGATTTTTTGACACAAATAGCAATTTAAGAATACATGTACTGAGAATTTTTCATAAACATTGTACTTTAGGCATGGATTTTCAGTTCCTGTGATGTGTTCAGGGCCGGCGTTTGTGTTAGGGCACCCTCAGCAGGGGGGCGCCGGATCTGCCTGGCTGCCGGCATTAACTCAGTTGCTATATGCTTGAGTATTGAAATATTTTAATGTCCCTGTCAGTAAGTGAGTGACAGTCACACACACTTCAGGGGGAAAGCGACAGGCTGGCTAAGCGTGTGCGTTTTGGGCACCCTGGCCCGGGCCACTGGCAGTGTCTGTGTGGGCAGCCGCAGTTCAGACTGAGCAGCTCACTCACTTGAATGAATTGCGCTGCTGCTGAACTATGCTGCACATCATATTATGGCTGCCGCCGGGCCCGCCTATCTGACTCACTGTCACTGACTGAGACGACTAGAGACTGTCTGTCTGTCAGTCAGTGAGTGATGTCACAGCTGGAGATGGCACACAGGCGGCCTCCCTTGTTTATGACAGCCTCCATCCACTGGCCCACCCTAGATTTAGCAGATCATGTGATCCCGGTAAGTCATTTTCAAGTACAACAGTTCTCTGTGTGCCCCATTCATTTCCTGAGAACTGCATTGAGCAGCTGAGGGAGAGCCTGTATGTGTGTATGTGTGTGAGAAAGTCACAGTCAGGGGATTCTCTATAAGGTACAAGAAACCCTCTGCCCTGCAGCTTCTATTAGGTTTGTGATTATTCCATTTCTTATAAACACATTTACTACGTGATTTACCCCTGCCCATCTCTGTGTTGTTATTATTTGTCATTCCTATATTAGTATTACTATTATTATTTTACCAATGGTACATGTTTATTAGTGATGTCGCGAACCTAAAAATTTCGTTTTGCGAACGGCGGACTTGAACTTCCACAAATGTTCGCGAACCGGCAAACCGGGCGAACCGCCATTGACTTCAATAGGCAGGCGAACTTTAAAACCCACAAGGACTCTTTCTGGCCACAATAGTGATGGAAAAGTTGTTTCAAGGGGACTAACACCTGGACTGTGGCATGGAAAATTACATAGTTGATGCAGAGTCTGGTTTTAAGCCATAAAGGGCCTAAATCACCTAACATTCCTAAATTGTTTGGAATAACGTGCTTTAAAACATCAGGTATGATGTTGTATGGATCAGGTAGTGTAAGGGTTACGCCCACTTGACAGTGACAGACCAAACTCCCCGTGTAACACACCGCAAACAACCACAAACAGTCCATTTGCACAACCACGAGATAGATAGATTTGATAGATAGATAAATAGATGAAATAGATCAATCGATGCAATATACATATGATAGATACAAATTACATAGATCAATAGATGCAATAATACATTTGATAGATACGAATTACATAGATCAATCAATGCAATATACAATGCAATATACATTTGATAGATACGAATTACATAGATCATAGTTCGATCATAGTTAGATAGATTCGATAGATAAATAGATAGATTTGATAGATATATAATTTCCCTGACAGAGTATAACAATAAGACATGCGGTCTGGGACCCATGGTGTGTTAAGTAGTACTATTCTTAGCAGTTTACTACTACCTGTTACTCCCCCTAACGGGGGAGGTCTATATGGCCTGCATTTTTGGAACAGGGAGATGGATGAAGATAAAACAAATAAATAAAACAAATCCTTGTATTCTTATTTTAAGACAACTGTAGGGGTATTGTCTTTTAAGGGGGAGTTTGGTATCAGTTTGTCCTAGCGCACCTTATTTTTTGTATCTAACAGATGGAAGAAGATGCTTGGTCTGTCCTCCTACTTCAAATTTAGCCGAAACACAAGTGGCTGTCACAAAACAGTCCGGCCACGAGATAGATAGATTTTATAGATAGATATACATAGATTGATAGTTAGATAGAATCGATAGAAGATAAATAGATAGATTTGATAGATATATAATTACCCTGACAAAGTATAATAATAAAACATGCGGTCTGTGACCCATGGTAACTAGGTTGTGTTAAGTAGTACTATTCTTAGCAGTTTAATCCCTTTTATTCCCCCTATTGGGGGAGGTCTATATGGCCTGCCTGATTACCCTGACAAAGTATAACAATAAAACATGCGGTCTGGGACCCATGGTAACTAGGTTGAGTTAAGTAGTACTATTCTTAGCAGTTTAATCCCTGTTACTCCCCCTATCGGGGGAGGTCTATATGGCCTGCCTGATTACCCTGACAAAGTATAATAATAAAACATGCGGTCTGGGACCCATGGTAACTAGGTTGTGTTAAGTAGTACTATTCTAAGCAGTTTAATCCCTGTTACTCCCCCTATCGGGGGGGGGGGGGTCTATATGGCCTGCCTGATTACCCTGACAAAGTATAACAATAAAACATGCGGTCTGGGACCCATGGTAACTATGTTGTGTTAAGTAGTACTATTCTTAGCAGTTTAATCCCTGTTACTCCCCCTATCGGGGGAGGTCTATATGGCCTGCCTGATTACCCTGAAAAAGTATAACAATTAAACATGCGTTCTGGGACCCATGGTAACTAGGTTGTGTTAAGTAGTACTATTCTTAGCAGTTTAATCCCTGTTACTCCCCCTATCGGGGGAGGTCTATATGGCCTGCCTGATTACCCTGACAAAGTATAACAATAAAACATGCGGTCTGGGACCCATGGTAACTACGTTGTGTTAAGTAGTACTATTCTTAGCATTTTAATCCCTGTTACTCCCCCTATCGGGGGAGGTCTATATGGCCTGCATGATTACCCTGACAAAGTATAGCAATAAAACATGCGGTCTGTGACCCATGGTAAGGTTACTTCCTTTTGCACAATAGAGTACAGGTATGGCATCGATTTTAGGAACCCAAAGATAATTTTTAGGAACCGGAGATGGAAAAAGATGCTTGGACACCCAGTACAGGTCGTTCTCCTTCAGCCTTTTTGTACTTGGGTCCCCGACCCTCAACAGGCACAACAGCATTAAACACCACATATGCAATCCTTTTGCACAATAGAGTACAGGTATGACATCGATTTTAGGAACCCGGAGATCATTTTTAGGAACCGGGAGATGGAAAAAGATGCTTGGACACCCAGTACAGGTTGTTCTCCTTCAGCCTTTTTATACGAGGGTCCCCAACCCTCAACAGGCACAACAGCATGAAACACCACATATGCCATCCTTTTGAACAATAGAGTACAGGTATGGCATCGATTTTAGGAACCCGGAGATCATTTTTAGGAACCGGGAGATGGAAAAAGATGCTTGGACACCCAGTACAGGTCGTTCTCCTTCAGCCTTTTTATACTTGGGTCCCCGACCCTCAACAGGCACAACAGCATGAAACACCACATATGCCATCCTTTTGCACAATAGAGTACAGGTATGGCATCGATTTTAGGAACCCGGAGATAATTTTTAGGAACCGGGAGATGGAAAAAGATGCTTGGACACCCAGTACAGGTCGTTCTCCTTCATCCTTTTTATACGAGGGTCCTAGACCCTCAACAGGCACAACAGCATGAAATATCACCACACATATGCCATCCTTTTGCACAATCGAGTACAGGTATGGCATCGATTTTAGGAACCGGGAGACAAATTTTAGGAAGGAACCGGGAGATGGAAAAAGGTGCTTTGACACCCAGTACAGGTCGTTCTCCTTCAGCCTTTTTATACGATGGTCCACGACCCTCAACAGGCACAACAGCATGAAATACCACATATGCCATCCTTTTGCACAATAGAGTACAGGTATGGCATCGATTTTAGGAACCCGGAGATCATTTTTATGAACCGGGAGATGGAAAAAGATGCTTGGACACCCAGTACTGGTCGTTCTCCTTCAGCCTTTTAATACGGGTGTCCCCGACCCTCAACAGGCACAACAGCATGAAACACCACATATGCCATCCTTTTGCACAATAGAGTACAGGTATGGCATCGATTTTAGGAACCCGGAGATAATTTTTAAGAACCGGGAAATTGAACAAAAAACATGCTTGGACACCAAGTACAGGTCGTTCTCCTTCAGCCTTTTTATACGATGGTCCACGACCCTCAACAGGCACAACAGCATGAAATACCACATATGCCATCCTTTTGCACAATCGAGTACAGGTATGGCATCGATTTTAGAAAACCGTAGATAATTTTTAGGAACCGGGAGATGGAAAAAGATGCTTGGTCGGTCCTCCTACTTCAAATTTGGGGCACTGCGCGTGCAATCTACTGTACCACCAGATATGAGTGGTGTGTTAAGTAGTACTATTCTTAACAGTTTAATCACTGTTACGTGCCTTTTTTTTTGGTTTAGGTTTCGTAGCCACAGTGCAGCACAAGAGGTCAGAAAAATTAGGCATGTACAAATGCCTGAAAAATTAGGTATTGCTGCAGCCGCTGCTGTAGCAACGGCCAGAAAAATTGATGTTTGTTTGACAGTTAGAAAGTGCCCTAAAACATTGCGGCTTGAACCCTAGTTGTTGGCGGATAAGTCACGCAAGTCATCCGGCATTCGAAGATAAAATACAGCAGCGTGTGTACCACTTGTAGCCCAAGGAAGCTCGTCATCTCATTGTGCCTTTTTTACTCTAATATATCGCACAATGTCAGTCCCTTCGGGATCCATTCCTCATTCATTTTAATAAAGTTGAGATAATCAAGACTATTTTGACCTAGGCAACTTCTCTTCTCAGTGACAATACCTCCTGCTGCACTGAAGGTCCTTTCTGACAGTACACTTGAAGCGGGGCAGGCCAGAAGTTCGATTGCAAATTGGGATAGCTCAGGCCACAGGTCAAGCCTGCACACCCAGTAGTCAAGGGGTCCAATACTCCTCAGAGTGTCGAGATCCGCAGTTAATGCGAGGTAGTCTGCTACCTGTCGGTTGAGTCTTTCTCTGAGGCTGGATCCCAAAGGGCTGTGGCTTTGCATAGGAGTTAAAAAGGTCTGCATGTCCTCCATCAACAACACGTCTGGAAAGCATCCTGTCCTTGCCGGCGTGGTCGTGGGAGGAGGAGGAGGATTACTTTCATCTCTTCCCCTGTTAGATTCCTGTTGTGCTGTGACATCACCCTTATACGCTGTGTAAAGCATACTTTTTAATTTATTTTTTAACTGCTCCATCCTTTCCGACTTGCGGGAATTCGGTAACATTTCAGTCACTTTATGCTTATACCGGGGGTCTAGTAGCATGGACACCCAGTACAGGTTGTTCTCCTTCAGCTTTTTTATACGAGGGTCCCTTAACAGGCACGACAGCATGAAAGACCCCATTTGCACAAGGTTGGATGCCGAGCTAATCATGTCCCGTTCCTCGTCCTCACTGATCTCACTGAAGTTATCTTCTTCCCCCCAGCCACGTACAACACCACGGGAACCAGATAGGCGACAACAATGAGCATCCTGGGATGCCTGTTGTGCTTGGTCTTCCTCTTCCTCCTCCTCAACGCCACATTCCTCCTCTGACTCCTCTTCCTCACAATCCTCTTCCTGCGTTGCTGCTGGTCCAGCAAGCGATGCTGAAAACGCTGTTTCTGGTGGTGATGGACACCACAACTCTTCCACTTCATGCTCATCTACGGCCTGATCCAGCACTCTTCGCAGGGCACTCTCCAGGAAGAAAACAAATGGTATGATGTCGCTGATGGTGCCTTCGGTGCGACTGACTAGGTTTGACATCTCCTCAAAAGGACGCATGAGACTACAGGCATTGCGCATGAGCGTCCAGTAACGTGGCAAAAAAATCCCCAGCTCCCCAGAGGCTGTCCTAGCACCCCGGTCATACAAATACTATTTAACAGCTTTTCCTTGTTGGAGCAGGAGGTCAAACATTAGGAGTGTTGAATTCCACTGTGTCGGGCTGTCGCAAATCAAGCACCTCACTGGCAGGTTGTTTCGTCACTGGATATCTGACACGTGTGCCATGGCCGTGTAGGAATGCCTGAAATGGCCACACACCTTCCTGGCCTGCTTCAAGACGTCCTGTAAGCCTGGGTACTTATGCACAAATCGTTGTACAATCAAATTACACACATGTGCCATGCACGGCACATGTGTCAACTTGCCCAATTTCAATGCCGCCACCAAATTACTTCCATTGTCAGAAACAACTTTGCCAATCTCCAGTTGGTGCGGAGTCAGCCACTGATCCACCTGTGCGTTCAGGGTGGACAGGAGTGCTGGTGCGGTGTGACTCTCGGCTTTCAGGCAAGTCAACCCCAAGACGGCGTGACACTGCCGTATCCGGGATGTTGAATAGTACCTGGGGAGCTGGGGGGGTGCCGTTGATGTGGAGCAAGACGCAGCAGCAGAAGAGGACTAAGCCGAGGAAGAGGTTATGGAAGAGGATGGAGTAGGAGGAGTAGAGGAGGTAGCAGCAGGCCTGCCTGCAAGTCATGGCAGTGTCACCAACTCCTCTGCAGAGCCACGCATTCCATGCTTGTCAGTCCTCAGCAGGTTTACCCAATGCGCAGTGTAGATAATATACCTGCCCTGACCATATTTTGCAGACCAGCTATCAGTGGTCAGATGGACCCTTGCCCCAACGATGTGTGCCAGACATGCCATTACTTCCTTTCGCACAATCGAGTACAGTTTGAGGATTGCCGTTTGTGAAAAGAAATTTTGGCCGGGTACCTTCCACTGCGGTGTCCCAATAGCAACAAATTTTTTGAACGCCTCAGACTCCACCAGCTTGTATGGTAAAAGCTGGCAGGCTAAGAGTTCAGACAAGCCAGCTATCATACGGCGGGCAAGGGGGTGACTTTGGGAAATTGGCTTCTTACACTCAAACATGTCCTTGACAGACACCTGACTGTGGGCAGATGACCAGGAACTGCTACGTAAGAGAGACTGAGTGGAGGATGGTTGAGAGGGGGCAAGGAAGACAGCAGCGGTTAACGTGGCTGAAGATGCTGGACCAGGAGGAGGATGGCGGCTTTGAGTTTGTGTGCTGCTTCTACTCATGTGTTCTTCCCATCGGCGTTTGTGATGTGAGACCATGTGCCTTCACAAAGCAGTTGTACCTAGGTGGGTGTTGGACTTCCCACGACTCAGTTTCTTTTGGCACAGGTTGCAAATGGCATCGCTGTTGTCAGAGGCAGACACACAAAAAAAATGCCACACTGCTGAGCTCTGCGATGACGGCATTCTGGTGGTAGCAACAGCATGCATTGATTGGCATGCTGTCTGGCTGACCCTGGGTGCCGATGCATGCTGTCTGACTGTGCCACTAGCTCCTTGCGACGACCTCCCCCTGCTTCCAACTCGTCTCCTCCTCCTCCTCTCTGTCTCCCCATCTGAACTTTCCCCCTCTTCTTCTTCTCTTCTAGCGGGCACCCACGTGACATCCATGGACACATCATCATCAACTGCTTCACTTGTATCTGACAAATCAACAAAGGAAGCAGCAGCGGGTACAACATCATCTTCATCATCACACCGTACGTCCATGTCTGTAATGCTGCCTGACTGAGACATATGACTGTTATCTACATCCTCTGTCAATGATGGTTGCGCATCACTCATTTCTTCCAACTGATGTGTCAATAATTCCTCTGACAGATCAAGTGAAGCGGCTGTGGTGCTAGTGTTGGTGGTGGCGGCAGGCGGGCGAGTGGCACTGGTCACTTGAGAGGTGCGTGAAGCTAAGCTGGAGGTGGATGGTGCATCAAGGTTAGGAGCGGAAGCTGTAGATTGGGTGTCCCATTCAACTAGCTCCTCCTCAGAACTTTTCGTGTCCATGGCACGTGGCCTCTGAACACTGTGCATAGTTGTAGGGTCTAAGGGAATCACAGCACCACGATGGCACCTGCGGGGTAGCCTGCCTCTGCCTGTCATTTTTTTTTAAATGTACACTTACACTACTATTAAACAAATTATGAGTGGTGGCACTAGGCAAGTGGGCACAGTATACGCTGTGAGACTGACACAAAAAAGCAGGCTGATGTTTCACAATCCAAAAAGTTTTTTTTTTTTAATGTACACTTACACTAATATTAAACAAGATATAAGTGGTGGCACTGGGCAAGTGGGCACAGTATACGCTTTGAGCCGGACACAAAAAAGCAGACTGATGTTTCACAATCCAAAAAGTTTATTTTTTTTAAATGTACACTTACACTACTATTAAACAAGATATGAGTGGTGGCACTGGGCAAGTGGGCACAGTATACCCTGTGAGCCTGACACAAAAAAGCAGACTGATGTTTCAAAGTCAAAAATGTTTATTTTTTAAATATTAAAAGTACTGTTACAACAAATATGAGTGGTGCCACTAACTTAGCAAGTGGGCCTGGCACACACACTGGCAGGCAGGCAACTTCAATTAGATTACAATAGTAGACTGATGTTTCACAGTCAAAAAAGTTTTTTTATTAAATATTGACACAACTGTTATAACAAATATGAGTGGTGGCACTAGTTGGCAATTGGGAATGGAACACACGCTGGCAGGCAGGCAACTGCAATTAGATTGCACTAGCTAACTGATGTTTCACAGTCAAAAAACATAATTTATGCTTACCTGATAAATTTATTTCTCTTGTAGTGTATCCAGTCCACGGATCATCCATTACTTATGGGATATTAACTCCTCCCCAACAGGAAGTGCAAGAGGATTCACCCAGCAGAGCTGCTATATAGCTCCTCCCCTAACTGCCATTACCAGTCATTCGACCGAAAACATGCAGAGAAAGGAAAACCATAGGGTACAGTGGTGACTGTAGTTTAATGGAAAAATTACCTGCCTTAAAGTGACAGGGCGGGCCGTGGACTGGATACACTACAAGAGAAATAAATTTATCAGGTAAGCATAAATTATGTTTTCTCTTGTTAAGTGTATCCAGTCCACGGATCATCCATTACTTATGGGATACCAATACCAAAGCTAAAGTACACGGATGACGGGAGGGACAGGCAGGCTCTTTATACGGAAGGAACCACTGCCTGAAGAACCTTTCTCCCAAAAACAGCCTCCGAAGAAGCAAAAGTGTCAAATTTGTAAAATTTGGAAAAAGTATGAAGAGAAGACCAAGTTGCAGCCTTGCAAATCTGTTCAACAGAAGCCTCATTCTTAAAGGCCCAAGTGGAAGCCACAGCTCTAGTAGAATGTGCTGTAATTCTTTCAGGAGGCTGCTGTCCAGCAGTCTCATAGGCTAACCGTATTATGCTACGAAGCCAAAAGGAGAGAGAGGTAGCCGAAGCTTTTTGACCTCTCCTCTGACCAGAATAAACGACAAACAGGGAAGACGTTTGTCAAAAATCCTTAGTTGCCTGTAGATAAAATTTCAGGGCACGGACTACATCTAGATTGTGTAGCAGACGTTCCTTTTTCGAAGAAGGATTAGGACACAAAGATGTAACCACAATCTCTTGATTGATATTCCTGTTAGTGACCACCTTAGGTAGGAACCCAGGTTTAGTACGCAGAACTACCTTGTCTGAATGAAAAATCAGATAAGGAGAATCACAATGTAAGGCAGATAACTCAGAGACTCTTCGAGCCGAGGAAATCGCCATTAAAAACAGAACTTTCCAAGATAACAACTTGATATCAATGGAATGAAGGGGTTCAAACGGAACCCCCTGTAAAACATTAAGAACTAAGTTCAAACTCCATGGTGGAGCAACAGTTTTAAACACAGGCTTGATCCTAGCTAAAGCCTGACAAAAAGCTTGAACGTCCGGAACTTCTGACAGACGTTTGTGTAAAAGAATGGACAGAGCTGAAATCTGTCCCTTTAAGGAACTAGCTGATAAACCCTTTTCTAAACCTTCTTGTAGAAAAGACAATATCCTCGGAATCCTAACCTTACTCCATGAGTAACTCTTGGATTCGCACCAATATAAGTATTTGCGCCATATCTTATGGTAAATCTTTCTGGTAACAGGCTTCCTAGCCTGTATTAAGGTATCAATAACTGACTCAGAAAAACCACGTTTTGATAAAATCAAGCGTTCAATTTCCAAGCAGTCAGCTTCAGAGAAATTAGATTTTGATGTTTGAAGGGACCCTGGATCAGAAGGTCCTGTTTCAGAGGTAGCGACCAAGGTGGACAGGATGACATGTCCACTAGATCTGCATACCAAGTCCTGCGTGGCCATGCAGGCATTATTAGAATCACTGATGCTCTCTCCTGTTTGATTCTGGCAATCAATCGAGGAAGCATCGGGAAGGGTGGAAACACATAAGCCATCCCGAAGGTCCAAGGTGCTGTCAAAGCATCTATCAGAACCGCTCCCGGATCCCTGGATCTGGACCCGTAACGAGGAAGCTTGGCGTTCTGTCGAGACGCCATGAGATCTATCTCTGGTTTGCCCCAACGTCGAAATATTTGGGCAAAGACCTCCGGATGAAGTTCCCACTCCCCCGGATGAAAAGTCTGACGACTTAAGAAATCCGCCTCCCAGTTCTCCACTCCCGGGATGTGGATTGCTGACAGGTGGCAAGAGTGAGACTCTGCCCAGCGAATTATCTTTGATACTTCCATCATTGCTAGGGAGCTTCTTGTCCCTCCCTGATGGTTGATGTAAGCTACAGTCGTGATGTTGTCCGACTGAAACCTGATGAACCCCCGAGTTGTTAACTGGGGCCAAGCCAGAAGGGCATTGAGAACTGCT
This sequence comes from Bombina bombina, assembly GCF_027579735.1. Taxonomy (NCBI): domain Eukaryota; kingdom Metazoa; phylum Chordata; class Amphibia; order Anura; family Bombinatoridae; genus Bombina; species Bombina bombina. The sequence goes on along the minus strand of NC_069506.1, from coordinate 251,333,893 downwards.
CTCAATTCCAGAATGTTTATTGGTAGGAGACTCTCCTCCTGATTCCATTGTCCCTGAGCCTTCAGAGAATTCCAGACAGCGCCCCAACCTAGTAGGCTGGCGTCTGTTGTTACAATTGTCCAGTCCGGCCTGCTGAATGGCATCCCCCTGGACAGATGTGGCCGAGAAAGCCACCATAGAAGAGAATTTCTGGTCTCTTGATCCAGATTCAGAGTAGGGGACAAGTCTGAGTAATCCCCATTCCACTGACTTAGCATGCACAATTGCAGCGGTCTGAGATGTAGACGTGCAAAGGGTACTATGTCCATTGCTGCTACCATTAAGCCGATCACCTCCATGCATTGAGCTACTGACGGGTGTTGAATGGAATGAAGGACACGGCATGCATTTTGAAGCTTTGTTAACCTGTCTTCTGTCAGGTAAATCTTCATTTCTACAGAATCTATAAGAGTCCCCAAGAAGGGAACTCTTGTGAGTGGAAAGAGAGAACTCTTCTTTTCGTTCACCTTCCATCCATGCGACCTTAGAAATGCCAGTACTAACTCTGTATGAGACTTGGCAGTTTGAAAGCTTGAAGCTTGTATCAGAATGTCGTCTAGGTACGGAGCTACCGCAATTCCTCGCGGTCTTAGTACCGCCAGAAGAGCACCCAGAACCTTTGTGAAGATTCTCGGAGCCGTAGCCAATCCGAATGGAAGAGCTACAAACTGGTAATGCCTGTCTAGAAAGGCAAACCTTAGATACCGGTAATGATCTTTATGAATCGGTATGTGAAGGTAAGCATCCTTTAAATCCACTGTGGTCATGTACTGACCCTTTTGGATCATGGGTAAAATTGTCCGAATAGTTTCCATTTTGAACGATGGAACTCTTAGGAATTTGTTTAGGATCTTTAAATCCAAGATTGGCCTGAAAGTTCCCTCTTTTTTGGGAACCACAAACAGATTTGAGTAAAACCCTTGTCCTTGTTCCGACCGCGGAACCGGATGGATCACTCCCATTAATAAAAGATCTTGTACGCAGCGTAGAAACGCCTCTTTCTTTATTTGGTTTGTTGACAACCTTGACAGATGAAATCTCCCTCTTGGGGGAGAGAATTTGAAGTCTAGAAGGTATCCCTGAGATATGATCTCTAACGCCCAGGGATCCTGGACATCTCTTGCCCAAGCCTGGGCGAAGAGAGAAAGTCTGCCCCCCACTAGATCCGTTCCCGGATCGGGGGCCCTCGATTCATGCTGTCTTAGGGGCAGCAGCAGGTTTCCTGGCCTGCTTGCCCTTGTTCCAGGACTGGTTAGGTCTCCAGCCTTGTCTGTAGCGAGCAACAGCTCCTTCCTGTTTTGGTGCAGAGGAAGTTGATGCTGCTCCTGCTTTGAAATTACGAAAGGAACGAAAATTAGACTGTCTAGCCTTAGGTTTGGCTCTGTCTTGAGGCAGGGCATGTCCTTTACCTCCTGTAATGTCAGCGATAATTTCTTTCAACCCGGGCCCGAATAAGGTCTGCCCTTTGAAAGGTATATTAAGCAATTTAGATTTAGAAGTAACATCAGCTGACCAGGATTTTAGCCACAGTGCTCTGCGTGCCTGAATGGCGAATCCGGAATTCTTAGCCGTAAGTTTAGTTAAATGTACTACGGCATCTGAAATAAATGAGTTAGCTAACTTAAGGGCTTTAAGCTTGTGTGTAATCTCATCTAATGGAGCTGATTCAAGTGTCTCTTCCAGAGACTCAAACCAAAATGCTGCTGCAGCCGTGACAGGCGCAATGCATGCAAGAGGTTGCAATATAAAACCTTGTTGAACAAACATTTTCTTAAGGTAACCCTCTAACTTTTTATCCATTGGATCTGAAAAGGCACAGCTATCCTCCACCGGGATAGTGGTACGCTTAGCTAAAGTAGAAACTGCTCCCTCCACCTTAGGGACCGTTTGCCATAAGTCCCGTGTGGTGGCGTCTATTGGAAACATCTTTCTAAATATCGGAGGGGGTGAGAACGGCACACCGGGTCTATCCCACTCCTTAGTAACAATTTCAGTAAGTCTCTTAGGTATAGGAAAAACGTCAGTACTCGCCGGGTACCGCAAAATATTTATCCAACCTACACATTTTCTCTGGTATTGCAACTGTGTTACAATCATTCAGAGCCGCTAACACCTCCCCTAGTAATACACAGAGGTTTTCCAGCTTAAATTTAAAATTTGAAATATCTGAATCCAGTTTGTTTGGATCAGAACCGTCACCCGCAGAATGAAGCTCTCCGTCCTCATGTTCTGCAAATTGTGACGCAGTGTCTGACATGGCCCTAATATTATCAGCGCACTCTGTTCTCACCCCAGAGTGATCACGCTTACCTCTTAGTTCTGATGTACTCGGCGCTACAATATCACGCACCTCCCGAGCGGGAGATGCAGGTACTGACACGTGAGGCGAGTTAGTCGGCATAACTCTCCCCTCGTTGTTTGGTGAAATATGTTCAATTTGTACAGATTGACTTTTATTTAAAGTAGCATCAATACAGTTAGTACATAAATTTCTATTGGGCTCCACTTTGGCTTTAGCACATATAGCACAGATATCTTCCTCTGAATCAGACATGTTTAACACACTAGCAAATAAACTAGCAACTTGGAAATACTTTTCAAGTAATTTACTATAATATGAAAACGTACTGTGCCTATAAGAAGCACAGAAAAAGTTATGACAGTTGAAAATTAATAAACTGAAAAGTTATAGCATCAAATCTTTGTAAAAAACACAATTTTAGCAAAGGATTGCTCCCATTAGCAAAGGATAACTAACCCTGATAGCAGAAAAAAAAAAAAAAAAAAATACAGAAATAAACGTTTTTTTATCACAGTCAACTACAATCTCACAGCTCTGCTGTGAGTGATTACCTCCCTCAAAACAAGTTTTGAAGACCCCTGAGTTCTGTAGAGATGAACCGGATCATGCAGGGAAGACAATAAACTTCTGACTGAATTTTTTGATGCGTAGCAAAAGCACCAAAAAAGGTCCCTCCCCCTCACACATAACAGTGAGAGAGATCAGTAAACTGTCATAAATTAAATAAAACGACTGCCAAGTGGAAAAATATAGTGCCCAAAACATTTTTTCACCCAGTACCTCAGAAAATTAAACGATTTTACATGCCAGCAAAAAACGTTTAACATTAATAAATTGAGTGTTATTAAAAAGCCTGTTGCTAGTCCCTGCAAATTAGGCTAAAGTTTTATGCATACAGTATAATTCCAGTGAAGTGCCATTCCCCAGAATACTGAAGTGTAAAATATACATACATGACAGCCTGATACCAGTTGCTGCTACTGCATTTAAGGCTGAGTTTACATTATATCGGTATGGCAGAATTTTCTCATCAATTCCATTGTCAGAAAATAATAAGCTGCTACATACCTCTTTGCAGATTAATCTGCCCGCTGTCCCCTGATCTGAAGTTTACCTCTCCTCAGATGGCCGAGAAACAGCAATATGATCTTAACTACTCCGGCTAAAATCATAGAAAAACTCAGGTAGATTCTTCTTCAAATTCTACCAGAGAAGGAATAACACACTCCGGTGCTATTATAAAATAACAAACTTTTGATTGAAGGTTTGAAACTAAGTATAATCACCACAGTCCTCTCACACATCCTATCTATTCGTTGGGTGCAAGAGAATGACTGGTAATGGCAGTTAGGGGAGGAGCTATATAGCAGCTCTGCTGGGTGAATCCTCTTGCACTTCCTGTTGGGGAGGAGTTAATATCCCATAAGTAATGGATGATCCGTGGACTGGATACACTTAACAAGAGAAAGTTTTTGTTTGAAATATTTACACTACTGTTACAGCAAATATGAGTGGTGCCACTAACTTGGCAAATGGAGCTTGGCACACACGCTGGCAGGCAGGCAACTTCAATTAGATTACAATAGCAGACTGATGTTTCACAGTCAAAAAAGTTTTTTTATTAAATATTTACACTACTGTTATAACAAATATGATTGGTGGCACTAGTTGGCAAGTGGGCCTGGCAAACACGCTGGTAGGCAGGCAACTTAATTTAGATTACACTAGAAGACTGATGTTTCACAGTCAAAAAAGTTTTTTTTTAAAATATTTACACTACTGTTATAACAAATATGATTGGTGGCACTAGTTGGCAAGTGGGCCTGGCACACATGCTGGGAGGCAGGCAACTGCAATTAGATTACACTAGCTGACTGATGTTTCACAGTCAAAAAAGTTTTTTTTTAAATATTTACAATACTGTTATAACAAATATGATTGGTGGCACTAGTTGGCAAGTGAGCCTGGCACACACGCTGGCAGGCAGGCAACTGCAATTCAATTGCACTAGCAGACTGATGATTCACAGTCAAAAAAGTTTTTATTTTAAATAAATACAATACTGTTATAACAAATATGATTGGTGGCACTAGTTGGCAAGTGGGCCTGGCACACACGCTGGCAGGCAGGCAACTTCAATTAGATTACACTAGCAGACTGATGTTTCACAGTCAAAAAAGTATTTTTTTTAAATATTTACACTACTGTTATAACAAACATGATTGGTGGCACTAGTTGGCAAGTGGGCCTGGCACACACGCTGGGAGGCAGGCAACTGCAATTAGATTACACTAGCTGACTGATGTTTCACAGTCAAATTTTTTTTTTAAAATATTTACAATACGGTTATAACTAATATGATTGGTGGCACTAGTTGGCAAGTGGGCCTTGCACACACGATGGCTGGCAGGCAGGCAACTGCAATTCAATTGCACTAGCAGACTGATGATTCAGAGTCAAAAATGTTTTTATTTACAATACTGTTATAACAAATATGATTGGTGGCACTAGTTGGCAAGTGGGCCTGGCACACACACTCGCAGGCAGGCAACTGCAATTCAATTGCACTAGCAGACTGATGATTCACAGTCAAAAAAGTTTTTATTTTAAATATTTACAATACTGTTATAACAAATATGATTGGTGGCACTAGTTGGCAAGTGGGCCTGGCACACACGCTGGCAGGTAGGCAACTTCATTTAGATTACACTAGCAGACTGATGTTTCAAAGTCAAAAAAGTTTTTTTTTTAAAAATATTTACACTACTGTTATAACAAATATGATTGGTGGCACTAGTTGGCAAGTGGGCCTGGCACACACGCTGGGAGGCAGGCAACTGCAATTAGATTACACTAGCTGACTGATGTTTCACAGTCAAAAAGTTTTTTTAAAATATTTACAATACTGTTATAACAAATATGATTGGTGGCACTAGTTGGCAAGTGCGCCTGGCACACACGCTGGCAGGCAGGCAACTGCAATTCAATTGCACTAGAAGACTGATGATTCACACTCAAAAAAGTTTTTATTTTAAATATTTACAATACTGTTATAACAAATATGATTGGTGGCACTAGTTGGCAAGTGGGCCTGGCACACACGCTGGCAGGCAGGCAACTTTAATTAGATTACACTAGCAGACTGATGATTCACACTCAAAAAAGTTTTTATTTTAAATATTTACAATACTGTTATAACTAATATGATTGGTGGCACTAGTTGGCAAGTGGGCCTTGCACACACGATGGCTGGCAGGCAGGCAACTGCAATTCAATTGCACTAGCAGACTGATGATTCAGAGTCAAAAATGTTTTTATTTACAATACTGTTATAACAAATATGATTGGTGGCACTAGTTGGCAAGTGGGCCTGGCACACACGCTGGCAGGCAGGCAACTGCAATTCAATTGCACTAGCAGACTGATGATTCACAGTCAAAAAAGTTTTTATTTTAAATATTTACACTACTGTTATAACAAATATGATTGGTGGCACTAGTTGGCAAATGGGCCTGGCACACACGCTGGGAGGCAGGCAACTGCAGTTAGATTACACTAGCTGACTGATGTTTCACAGTCAAAAAAGTTTTTTTTTAAATATTTACAATACTGTTATAACAAATATGATTGGTGGCACTAGTTGGCAAGTGGGCCTGGCACACACGCTGGGAGGCTGGCAACTGCAATTAGATTACACTAGCTGACTGATGTTTCCCAGTCAAAAAAGTTTTTTTTTTTTAAATATTTACAATACTGTTATAAAAAAATATGATTGGTGGCACTAGTTGGCAAGTGGGCCTGGCACACACGCTGGCAGGCAGGCAAATTCAATTAGATTACACTAGCAGACTGATGTTTCACAGTTAAAAAAGTTTTTTTTTTTAAATATTTACACTACTGTTATAACAAATATGATTGGTGGCACTAGTTGGCAAGTGGGCCTGGCACACACGCTGGGAGGCAGGCAACTTCTATTAGATTGCACTAGCTAACTGATGTTTCACAGTCAAAAAAGTTTTTGTTTGAAATATTTACACTACTGTTACAACAAATATGAGTGGTGCCACTGACTTGGCAAATGGAGCTTGGCATACACGCTGGCAGACAGGCAACTTCAATTAGATTACGCTGTGAGCCTGACACAAAAAAGCAGACTGATGTTTCAAAGTCAAACATGTTTATTTTTTAAATATTAAAAGTACTGTTACAACAAATATGAGTGGTGCCACTAACTTGGCAAGTGGGCCTGGCACACACACTGGCAGGCAGGCAACTTCAATTAGATTACAATAGTAGACTGATGTTTCACAGTCAAAAAAGTTTTTTTATTAAATATTGACACAACTGTTATAACAAATACGAGTGGTGGCACTAGTTGGCAATTGGGACTGGCACACACGCTGGCAGGCAGGCAAATGCAATTAGATTGCACTAGCTAACTGATGTTTCACAGTCAAAAAAGTTTTTGTTTGAAATATTTACACTACTGTTACAACAAATATGAGTGGTGCCACTAACTTGGCAAATGGAGCTTGGCACACACGCTGGCAGGCAGGCAACTTCAATTAGATTACAATAGCAGACTGATGTTTCACAGTCAAAAAAGTTTTTTTTATTAAATATTTACACTACTGTTATAACAAATATGATTGGTGGCACTAGTTGGCAAGTGGGCCTGGCACACACGCTGGGAGGCAGGCAACTGCAATTAGATTACACTAGCTTACTGATGTTTCACAGTCAAAAAAGTTTTTTTAAAAATATTTACAATACTGTTATAACTAATATGATTGGTGGCACTAGTTGGCAAGTCGGCCTGGCACACACGCTGGCTGGCAGGCAGGCAACTGCAATTCAATTGCACTAGCAGACTGATGATTCACAGTCAAAAAAGTTTTTATTTACAATACTGTTATAACAAATATGATTGGTGGCACTAGTTGGCAAGTGGGCCTGGCACACACGCTGGCAGGCAGGCAACTGCAATTCAATTGCACTAGCAGACTGATGATTCACAGTCAAAAAAGTTTTTATTTACAATACTGTTATAACAAATATGATTGGTGGCACTAGTTGGCAAGTGGGCCTGGCACACACGCTGGGAGGCTGGCAACTGCAATTAGATTACACTAGCTGACTGATGTTTCACAGTCAAAAAAGTTTTTTTTTAAATATTTACAATACTGTTATAAAAAAATATGATTGGTGGCACTAGTTGGCAAGTGGGCCTGGCACACACGCTGGCAGGCAGGCAACTTCAATTAGATTACACTAGCAGACTGATGTTTCACAGTCAAAAAAGTTTTTTTTTAAATATTTACACTACTGTTATAACAAATATGATTGGTGGCACTAGTTGGCAAGTGGGCCTGGCACACACGCTGGGAGGCAGGCAACTGCTATTAGATTACACTAGCTAACTGATGTTTCACAGTCAAAAAAGTTTTTGTTTGAAATATTTACACTACTGTTACAACAAATATGAGTGGTGCCACTAACTTGGCAAATGGAGCTTGGCACACACGCTGGCAGGCAGGCAACTTCAATTAGATTACGCTGTGAGCCTGACACAATGTCAGACTGATGTTTCAAAGTCAATTAGATTCAAAGTCAATTAGATGTTTCAAAGTCAATTAGATTACGCTTTGAGCCTGACACAATGTCAGACTGATGTTTCAAAGTCAAAAATGTTTATTTTTTAAATATTAAAAGTACTGTTACAACAAATATGAGTGGTGCCACTAACTTGGCAAGTGGGCCTGGCACACACACTGGAAGGCAGGCAGGCAACTTCAATTAGATTACAATAGTAGACTGATGTTTCACAGTCAAAAAATTTTTTTTATTAAATATTGACACAACTGTTATAACAAATATGAGTGGTGGCACTAGTTGGCAATTGGAACTGGCACACACGCTGGCAGGCAGGCAACTGCAATTAGATTGCACTAGCTAACTGATGTTTCACAGTCAAAAAAGTTTTTGTTTGAAATATTTACACTACTGTTACAACAAATATGAGTGGTGCCACTAACTTGGCAAATGGAGCTTGGCACACACGCTGGCAGGCAGGCAACTTCAATTAGATTACAATAGCAGACTGATGTTTCACAGTCAAAAAAGTTTTTTTATTAAATATTTACACTACTGTTATAACAAATATGATTGGTGGCACTAGTTGGCAAGTCGGCCTGGCACACACGCTGGCAGGCAGGCAACTGCAATTCAATTGCACTAGCAGACTGATGATTCACAGTCAAAAAAGTTTTTTATTTTAATTATTTACACTACTGTTATAACAAATATGATTTGTGGCACTAGTTGGAAAATGGATGGGGGTGGAGGTGAGCGCCAAAAAAGGCTGAGGTAGGGAATGGGGACACCTGTTAGACTGATAGAGCGGTGTCCACAATGTAGGTTCTCTTGTTGACCTTGGTGGAATCGATGTACAAATAGTATAATAACTATAAATTAGTTGTAAACTTTAAGAATGTATATCAATGTTTAATCCACACAAAAATGTTAAAATATCTCAGATCTACTTAAAAACATACACAGTCCTAAAAATAGAAATAAAAATAACAATCATATAAAATCATGGATCCATGTTACAATAAAATAAATGCAAAAAATGGGAATGCACAATAAAAACCTTTTTGCAATAATTGATCTTATAGACCAAGTATCCTAATTAGGCCACGTGTCCTAATTGGAGTAGTTTATTATTATTTATTATTTATCGTTTAACTAGTTGGAAAATGGGCCTGGCACACACGCTGGCTAACAGGCATCTGCCATTAAATAACACAAGCAGACTGATGTAAAAGTTTTTTTAAAAAAAAGTTACACTAATGTTACAACAGATAGGAGTGGTGGCACTGAGGATGGAAGTAGGCACATTATATGCTGGCAGCCTAACACACAGGCTGGCACTAGTGGAAGGCTGGCCTGGCAACTAAAATTAAATAACACTAGAAGACTGATGTAAAAGTTTTTTTTTTACAAAATTTAAACTAATGTTACACCAGATAGGAGTGGTGGCACTGAGGATGGAAGTAGGCACAGTATATGCTGGCAGCCTGACACACAGGCTGCCACTAGTGGCAGGCTGGCCTGGCAACTAAAATTAAATAACACTAGAAGACTGATGTAAAAGGTTTTTTAAAAAAAATTTACACTAATGTTACACCAGATATAAGTGGTGGAAAACAGAGCTATTAATCATATTATAGTATGTGTGCCTGACACACAGGCCTGATGGAAAATGAAATTAGATTACACTAGCAAAATGATGTAAAAGTTTTTTTTTTTTAAATTTACACTAATGTTAAGCAGATATCAGTGGTGGCACTAATCACAGTATATGCTGTGAGCCTCACACACAGGCTGACAGGCAGGCAAATGCAAATAAAATTACAACCCCCCACCCAAATAAAAAAAGGACTGAAGTTCTAGCCCTAAAAAGGGCTTTTTGGGCTGAAGTTCTAGCCCTAAAAAGGGCTTTTTGGGGTGCTGTCCTTACAGCAGAGATTAAATGAGTCCTTCAGGACTGTAGTGGACACTAAATACACTAGCCTAGCTATCTATTTCCCTATAAAATCATCAGCAGCAGTACCTCCTTTCACTAAGAATGCAGGATCATAATGAATCTAAAATGGCTGCTGCCCAGGAGCTGGGAGGGTCTGTGAAGGAGTGTCTGCTGTTGATTGGCTGAAATGTGCCTGCAGACTGTGAGATACAGGGTCAAAGTTTCCTCAATGATGACGAATAGGGAGCGGATCGAACATCGCATATGTTCGCCCGCCGCGGCGAACGCGAACAAGCTAGGAACTGTTCTCCGGCGAACAGTTTGCAGCATCACTAATGTTTATACGTTATATTGTGGAATATGCAAGTTGTATTTCTAGAATATATATTTATTTAACGGTCTGGTAAGAATATTTGATGCTTGTAAACATTTTTAGATTTGGATCCTTCTTGCACTGTGTGTTGAGATTGTATCACATTAAATGCAGTCGTTTTCTTGTGCCAAATTGTTTAAGTCTGCATTCTTTTGGTACTTTATATTTAAAATGATTGTTTAATTTGTGGAGGCAGGTTGTGCAATGAAAGGGAAGAAAGCAATAGATGAACTGCGTGTCATAGACAGCGATCTCTCTTCTACGTTCATCATTGTCTGTATGGTAATGATGTGTAACTGTCACTTGAATCAGCATTCATGGCTCATAAAAGTAGTCGGAGGGCTGGCCTATGGCTGTAATTTTCAATTAAGGTGGACCCAGCCTGAGTTGACAGGGGAGAAGTTTGCATGTTGATTTGCAATACACACACTGGGAATCATCACCACAATCAGGGCTTGTTTGGCTTTTTAGTCTGTCTAATGGGACTGCTGAATCCTGACCTCTCTTGACATAAGCTGATGGACATTTGCTTTATTGTCTATGGCTAAGTGTTTGTCTGGCTTTTTTATGGTGTCATGAGGATTGGGGGGGCGTCAAAATGCACCTTCGCCTGTGTAGACATAAATCCTTGCACTGGCCCTGGATGTGTTACTACCAAAGAACACCCCAATATGAGTTCAGCAAGATCTCTTGAGTACAGTGATACCACCCATGTATAGGAGGTGTGTTGGGATTTCAGGGGGCTAAAATGCCTTATTTTTAGGGGGCTCATTCCAGTTTTTAAACTTGGAATTTACACCTGTCATCATGCACCCATTTCCTAATTGGGACATTTTTAAAGCCAGCCAATGTAATTTTCCCCCATCAAACCATATATTTTTGAAAATTAGACACCATAGGGTATTTTAAATACTGGTATTTTAACACTTTCCATGCACTTATTCAACCACCAGTCTTTGTCAAACTTTTGGGTAGTCATTTTTTGGTGTAATATTTTATAAACATTTTAATTTAGGCATGGATGCTCAGTTCCTGTTATATGTTACTGCCAAACAACACCTCAATATGTATTCAACAACATCTCCTGAGTACAGTGGTACCACCCATGTATAGGTGTGTTAGTTTATCACGGGACTAAAAGGCCTTATTTTTAGGGGGCGCATTACAGTTTTCGAACTTGGAATTTTCACATCTTTCATCATGCACCCATGTCCTATTTGGGACATTTTTGAAGCAGGCCAATGTAATTTAACCCCCATCAAAACATATATTTTTGAAAAGTAGACACCGTAGGGTAATTGAAATGCTGGTATTTTAACACTTTCCATGCACTAATTCAACCACCAGTCTTTGTCACACTTTTGAGTAGTCATTTTTTTGAGTATTTTTTCATAAACATTGTACTTTAGGCATGGATTCTCAGTTCCTGTGATGTGTTACTGCCAAAGAACACCCCAATATAAGTTCAACAAGATCTCTTGAGTACAGTGATACCACCCATGTATAGGTGTGCTGGGTTTTCAGGGGGCTAAAAGGCCTTATTTTTAGGGGGCATTCCAGTTTGCCAACTTGGAATTTTCACATCTGTCATCATGCTCCCATGTCCTATTTGGGGCATTTTTTAAGCAGGCCAATGTAAATTAACCCCCATATATTTTTTGAAAAGAAGACACCCTAGGGTATTTTAAATACTGGTATTTTAACACTTTCCAAACACAAATTCTACCACCAGTCTTTGTCAAACTTTTGGGTAGTCATTTTTGTGTGTAATTTTTTATAAACATTGTAATTTATGCATGGGTGCTCTTTGTAATTTAGGCATGGATGATTCTTGTTATGTAATACTGCCAAACAACACCTCTATATATATTCAGCATCATCTCCTGAGTACAGTAATACCACCCATGTAAAGGTGTGTCGGGTTCTCAGAGGGTTAAAAGGCCTTATTTCTAGGGGGCGCATTCCAGTTTTCCAAAGTGGAATTTTCAAATATATTATTATGAACCCATGTCCTTATTAGGACATTTTTGAAGCTGGCCAATGTAATTTACCCTGACTAAACTATATATTTTTGAAAAGTAGACACCCTACGGTATTTTAAATTCTGTTATTTTAACACTTTCCATGCACTAATTCAACCATCAGTTGTTGTCAAACTTTTGGGTAGTCAATTTTTTGTGTTATTTTTTTCCCACACATACGGCTAGATTTAGAGTTCTGCAGCCAAAGGGGTGCGTTAGCTACACATGCATTTTTTCTCCCGCACCTTTTAAATACAGCTTGTATTTAGAGTTCACAGAAGGGCTGCGTTAGGCTCCAAAAAGGGAGCGTATAGCATAATTTACCGCCACTGCAACTCTCAATACCAGCGGTGCTTACGGACGTGGCCAGCTTCAAAAACGTGCTCGTGCACGATTCCCCCATAGAAAACAATGGGGCATTTTGAGCTGAAAAAAACCTAACACCTGCAAAAAAGCAGCGTTCAGCTTCTAACGCAGCCCCATTGTTTCCTATGGGGAAACACTTCCTAAGTCTGCACCTAACACCCTAACATGTACCCCGAGTCTAAACACCCCTAACCTTACACTTATTAACCCCTAATCTGCTGCCCCCGCTATCGCTGACACCTGCATATTTTTTTTAACCCCTAATCTGCCGCTCCGTACACCGCCGCAACCTACGTTATCCCTATGTACCCCTAATCTGCTGCCCCTAACACCGCCGACCTCTATATTATATTTATTAACCCCTAATCTGCCGCCCCCAACGTTGCCTCCACCTACCTACAATTATTAACCCCTAATCTGCCGACCGGACCTCACCACTACTATAATAAATGTATTAACCCCTAATCCGCCTCACTCCTGCCTCAATAACCCTATAATAAATAGTATTAACCCCTAAACTGCCCTCCCTAACATCGCCGACACCTAACTTCAAGTATTAACCCCTAATCTGCCGACCGGACATCACCTCTACTCTAATAAATTTATTAACCCCTAAAGCTAAGTCTAACCTTAACACTAACACCCCCCTAAATATAATTTAAATCTAACAAAATAAATTAACTCTTATTAAATAAATTATTCCTATTTAAAGCTAAATACTTACCTGTAAAATAAAACCTAATATAGCTACAATATAAATTATAATTATATTGTAGCTATTTTAGGATTTATTTTTATTTTACAGGCAAATTTCAATTTATTTTAACTAGGTACAATAGCTATTAAATACTGTTAGGGGTAATATGAACCTGACTGCAGCCATCTTGTTCCCCGCAGCCATCTTGTGATGATTAGCATCCATTTTGTAATAATTAGAATTTATTATAGCAGTTATTATGTAGTGAGAAAATATGCTGATGTTAGTAAAATTGTATTAGTATTACTGGCCTTGTAGAAGGTTCCTGGCAAGGCGCCTGGAAGTCTGTTATCTAGGTAAGATGGCCAAACGACCTTGCTTTAGGCTGAAATATGCGCACAGATATATTTTTGCTACTGTCATAAGAAACACTCCTTCGTACTCCTCTTTTTCTCATGTATTTTTGTAAGCTTCTTTTGTTCATGAAATATGGTACGAGATGACGTGGTCCTAACGTGTCATTCCCTTAACCCTGTATGTTACTATAAGAAAGGCTTGCACTGTGCAATAAACAGAATTGGCTTTCGATCATAATGCTGCGTGGTCTGAGTCATTCTAAGGGGCCCTTATCAGATAATCTACATATGCCTCAGGTGGTACACTAGGCCCCAGGCTTTGGCCTGCGCTGACACCCCCCCGTGGGATTATACACCTTACAATTCTTGGTGGCAGTTTGTGGGATTCGCAGTGCGTAAGTATGAGTGCTTTTACCATGCTTTCCTTCTGTGAATCTGAACCTAAATTTAGTTGTTTGTGTTTTTTTTAAAAAAAAAAAAAAAAAAAGGTGTAATATATGATATAAGGTTGAAGGGGTTCCTGTGGTTGAAGCACAGGTTTGCGGAGGTTAAAGTCCTGCCGGCAGTTGTGATAACCCCTCCAGACAGGTAATCAGTCCTGTGCTGGGACACGACAGGTATTGTGAGTCCTGTCGGTGATAAGCGCGCAAGTAATATATGAATGCTAGTTGACGGGAGGTTCTTTTAAGATAAGGTCCCCCGGGCGAACTTGGCAGTGAAGTGAGTAAGTCTCACGTGTGTTGAAGTTTCCCATATTCATTCCCATAATAGAGTTTTGCTACCCACCTGAAGCTCATGTTGATATCTGATGCTTGCTTTGCTTTGTTTGTGTTTTTTTTATGCTGTGCATAGAAAATATTAAGTGGCTGTGCATGTTATTATTGTGGCTATTATTGTATTGAGAAAGGGGAACTGCTCATAGATAAGATTGCACAGAGAAAATTACATGTATAAGGTAAAAGAAAAGAAGAGTTAATAGTTTCTGCAAAAGACAGAAATATTTTTTTTTAAAACACTGTCAGTAAGTACTGCTGTTTGATAAATAGAGAAATCTCTGTGTTAAAGAATGTAGCAGGCAAAGAAGGGGGGCCACCACTGAGCGTGCACATAGCTCAGAAGAAAAAAAAAAAAAAAAAAAAAGGGAAAGAAACCTGCTACAGCAGCTCCGTTTGTAAGATGTTTTTTGTTTGCTTGCAGTAACAAAAAGGAAATATTGTATATTGAGATGCATAATGTGTGATGGTCTGTAGGTTCTCACTGTGGTATGAGTGTAACAGATTTGCTTTAAACCAAAAAAACAGAATGTATTATTTGAAAATGATTATCCCACTCCAGGCAAAAAAATGGCCATTTTGCGTGGAATCGGAAAAAAAAAAAAAAAATACATTGTGGAAATGGTGAAAAGTTAATCTAGTGTTTTTTATATATATATATATATATATATATGTATGTCGTACGCTATGAATTAGATGTTTTTCTGAGAAAGGAAAAAAGGGAGTGAATCTCTGGTATGCGAGATGGAATGAACTTCTGTGTCTGTATCGTAAGAATGTTTCCTTATGTTTCTCTGTTGGGAAATCAGACGTTTTAAGAAGATATTTTGTAATGTTATTTTATATACCTGTATTTTAAAGTCACCAGCATGTTTTAAGTATGTGGTATTCATATGCAGTTTTAGTTTTAAGTGATAATTGTTGTTCGGCATGTAAAGATATGATATTGTTTTTGCAAGTGAAGTAACGGCTTTGAAAGTGCGATGGTGTGTGATTTTTTGTCACGCTCTGGTAAATATGAAATTGTTTCTGGTATGATTAATGGGTTAACGTATGTTGTATTTGTAAGGTCTGTGCACGGTGTGGGTGCACACAATGAAATATATTTATAGGCTGTAATTGAAAGTTTTTCTAAAAGGGCGTCCGTTTTTGTTGCAAGTAAATTAATCTGCAGGTCATGCTACAGTACAGAGGTGAAATTGGTGTGGTAAATCATACAAGCAGCCTAAATTATGGTTAGGATATACATATGTAATTTGCGTGATGAATGGTTAGTCCTTAAAGGGACAGTTCACTGTAACAAGGTGTTGCTATTAATGTATTGTCCATGACTTGTTATACAAGCGGCATATTATCTTATATTTGTCTGGAAAATCAGAGCTCAGTGCGTAGACAGGGCAATAGAAAATTGTCATTTTCTTATTTAAAGAACCAGTGCAATAACCCTGTATTAGTAGTTTGCTAAATATATTTTTAGAGACCTTTCTTTGTATATATTTATTTTAAATTTGCTGTTCAGATAGCAGATATTTTTTTGCAGCATAACTTAATTCTCTCTGTAATGCAAACTGAAGTGATAAGTTGGCTACAATTTTAGTGTAGGGATCCGTGAGACTAGCGGACAGAAAAAAAAAAAAAAAAAACGGATACAGGAAAACTGGTATAACATCTGAGAATTTAAGGGAATATTTACATAAAAGACAATGAGGTTTACTGTAAGCCTAACACTAGTATATTTCACTGTGTTAGCAGTTTCAATTAAAGATTATTTTTGCGTTTGGTTAAAATGTCCCTTTAACTAGCCTGCATCCCGCTGTGAGTGCGTTCTTATGCTTCTTATGCTTGTTTAGGCTATTTAATGAACGTCAGTATGCATTTTTTTTTATTATAAGGATCATTGGGAATAATTTAAAGGGGAAATTGTATTAGTATTCTTTTTCAGAAAGCTTATTTTTTTGTGTTATATGCGGTTGTTATATTTGGCTGGAGAGCTGCAGAATGGGGAATATCAAATTATACACAATATTAAATCCAATAATTTTGTTGTGGTTAAACTAATTAGCATTTATCAAGTTTTAGTGTGAATTTTATATTTTTAAGCAGTAAATAGTGTTTCTCCTTTAAGTAGAAATGAAACTTTGAGCTTGCCTCACTATCCTTGAGAAGAATGATAATACTGTGCATGTTTTGCTTTTCTTTAAAAAAAAAAAAAAAAGTTTCTCTCGTGTGTTTGGCTTTGTTACAGAGAGAACAATTTGCACTGTACATTTAAAGCGGCAGTACTGGTGTTCTATGTTATAAAAAATGATAACTATAAATTGCTCACTACAAAGAAACAAGTATTTATATTATATTCTGTCATAGAATATAGCTTAAAAAATGATAATTTTATTTCTGTGGCTGTCAAACTGTATCTCACAGATATAACTCTTTGTTATTTAAAATAACCCCCACTGCGTTCAATGAATAAATGAAATATTATTTAATGAAGTGATTTCAGTGACACTTTAAAATATATATAGTTATTTGGTTATTAACTAGTCTACCACTATTATTGCAATGACTTTGATTGCTGCTTAACAGCTAAGCCGTGGTCTATAAGGTGTCTACAAATAAACACCCCTAATTAAGGCAATAGGGGTCAGCAAACAAATGATGCACATTTTATCTGATTCTACTGCATTTATATAACTTGCTAATTTATCTGTTCACAGTTTTGGTTTTATTTATATGGCTTACGTGTATTCTGTCTCTTGGTGTTGTAATGAGATTTATACAGCCTGTGATAAGAGGCAGTCCTCAAAGGTTTAAAAAATTAGCATATGAGCCTACCTATGTTTGGTTTAATCTAGGAAGGTTGGTGAAAATTAAAAGTCCTATCTGAATAATGAATTTTCATTTATCCTAGAATGTCCCTTTAACAGTGGCTACTGTGGTTATCTGATCTTTCCCAAATAAGCGCAATTTTATTGGTGCAATCTGCAACTTAAGTTTCTTGGGCATCTGCTGTGATTGCTTTCTTTGTGTGATATTAAAGTTTTGTACATAGTGGATGTTTTTAATTGTTTGTCATGTTCTGAGTGTGTTGCATTTCAGCGAATGTCAGAATATGTGTTGCATTCTAAGTTAATTGTGGTTGTTTGAAATTTGTGTCAGCAGCTAATGTTTCGTTTTGTGTAAGACAAGAACGATTGGTTTTCATTGTTTGTTATGTTTTTCTCTTTTGTGGACAGCATATTGAATTGTGAAGTGTATTTCATTTTGCTTGCTATTGAGAATTGTCTCTGCATGAGTGGAGTGCATGAGTTATCGTTTAGTTTCTTGTTATCTTGTGTTTGCGTGTCACATGAGATGTTTCACGCAAACATGGGGGAAGTATTGATGAGTATTGATGAATATCGTTATGTAATGGGGGTGATTGCTTTTAGGAGGTGAACCTAAAACGTTTTGAATCTCCTCGTACAATGTTATTGTCTAACCACCAGCTGTGCCCTAAAATTTCCTTGTCTTACCCCTATGCAGGGTGCACTACGTCCCTAGGATTGTCTAGAACTTTCCTTCATTGGGAATCTGGCCACGGAAAAGCATCTACCTTGCTGGCCACCCCGGTCGTAGCCTGTACACCCACACCCCACTCCTTTTTTTTCCCTCCCTGGTGGATTAGATCTTTTTATTGTCTTTCTGTGTTTTATTTTGCTCTCATATTTCAGATGCCTAAAATGTTTTATTTTTCTATGTGGTTCTTAACACTATATTTGTATTTGCAGGATGAGAGTATGCTGTCTTCAGAGATTGAAACACACTAACTGAATTATTTTTGAGTTTCCATATTTAGGTAAAATCTGTACAGGCAAAATTCCATAAGTGCACTCTTCAAAAGATTAAAGATTGAAAGCAAGTAAACCTTTAAAGAAAGAAAAGATAAAGATGAAAGACCTTTTGTCAAGCTTGTTTTAACCATCATACTGCAGTAAAAAAAAAAGTTACTGAACTATCTTTGGATCCATTCTTTGCTTTGCATGCTGGTACCAGCCCCAGAACTGGACTCTGGGTAATCCATGACTGTTTTCTCTGATGTGTGTCTTCAGGACATAAAGACTATCCTTCTCTGGACTGTGCCTTACCGCTCGATATGGAAGTCCTGTTATGCTGTTACAGGATCAACCAATTAAATTAGGGGAGTATAGTTTTAACTCCATTCCTTATATTGCTTGTTTTGTATTTTCTTGTATTTGTTTTATTTTTATTGATCATATTTGGTCTAAGAAATCATATGCTTCATTGGTATTAGTGCACATTGTAGTTTATGTGCTTAACATAGTAACTTTTTAGATAAAGGTAACTGTGAACTTTGCAGTATTGTACCCTATTGAATGGCCCACTGAGTATAAGAAAATATGTTTAAGGAAAATGCTGCAACATAGAATAATATTTTAGACCCTTCACCCTTTAGAACATAAGGAGGACACGTCTAAGCTAGAAGTTTATAGTAAATATACAGAGAAATGTTTCAGGGAATAGCATAATTATAGTTTATAAAAGCAAATGTATTTTCCCCTTTTATTAATTAGTATGGTATCTGCAAAGTGAATTTGGTCATTCCTGATGTTTGTCAAAGAGAGTAATTCTTACCATAAAGATGTGTGTACCTTTAAAAGAGCTTGTAGTTTTAAATGATGTTCTGTTTGTATGCTTTTCTCATATAGGAGTGTGAGAGAATTTAGGTTGGAGAATTATAAGCATTATAGATAGCAGCCATCCAGAATAAAGCAACACAAGGTTCTTTTATTTTTTAGAAGTTCAAAGTGATATTGTAAAGAAATTCATTTATTTTCATTGACTGTTTTCTTTTTTTCCATTCTTACTACAGGGCAGGCCTTAGCATAAGTTTTAGCATAAACATTCAGGCCCTTGAGGAAGTCTGACAGGTTTTCACTTGCGTAGTATTCATGAAGTATCATTTAAAAGTGTATAGAGAAGTTGTAAATTATTCTCTGAGAAATGTCAATGTATTTAGGTTGTATTATATATCAACAATGTTTTGTTTTATTTTAAATGACATAGGATGAAAGTGACGTTTTATTTGGACATAATTGTGATTGTATTGCGGTGTGTACTCATCCTGTACTGTTTCTGTTTGCTTCCTAGACTCCCTGTGACTCGAGTGTCTGCTTGCCATGGGTATCCACTGGTTGCCTTGTCTACCCCATGAACAAACCATCAGATTTCCAGTATCTCCCTGCGGAAGAACCGTGGATAAGCACCCCTACTGCAAATGAACTGTTGGAGAACTGTATTATAGCAAAGTGTCAAGGTGCAGCGCTCTCAAATGGACAAAGACTGTTCTTAAAGTGATCAGAGGCCACCTAGAGACAGTTGTGCTGTTGCTATGTCATGCTTTACTGTGGAAAAGGAACTGTTGGACATATTGGGGGGTGCTAGCAATGCAGGTGGAGAGATAGAAGATGCAGCGTTGTTTGGGGGTAGATGGGGGCTGGTTGGGTCTCTGTGCTTGTAGACCGGTAGTTCTGGGAAGGCTGGAGGATAGATGGAAGGTATTGGAGGGACTGTACCTATATGCAGTGACAATTAGCCTATAAAAGTATATCACGACATGCGAATATTTTTCTCTTTAGTATTCTTATAGAGTTCTGTTACCATAATATAAGGCTTTATTAATTTTCTATGCCTGTCTATTTTTATGTTATTCTGTTAGAATAAAAGGATGGTATGTTAGGGGTAATATGAACCTGACTGCAGCCATCTTGTTCCCCGCAGCCATCTTGTGATGATTAGCATCCATTTTGTAATAATTAGAATTTATTATAGCAGTTATTGTGTAGTGAGAAAATATGCTGATGTTAGTAAAATTGTATTAGTATTACTGGCCTTGTAGAAGGTTCCTGGCAAGGCGCCTGGAAGTCTGTTATCTAGGTAAGATGGCCAAACGACCTTGCTTTAGGCTGAAATATGCGCACAGATATATTTTTGCTACTGTCATAAGAAACACTCCTTCATACTCCTCTTTTTCTCATGTATTTTTGTAAGCTTCTTTTGTTCATGAAATATGGTACGAGATGACGTGGTCCTAACGTGTCATTCCCTTAACCCTGTATGTTACTATAAGAAAGGCTTGCACTGTGCAATAAACAGAATTGGCTTTCGATCATAATGCTGCGTGGTCTGAGTCATTCTAAGGGGCCCTTATCAGATAATCTACATATGCCTCAGGTGGTACACTAGGCCCCAGGCTTTGGCCTGCGCTGACACCCCCCGTGGGATTATACACCTTACAAATACCTACCTAAAATAAAGAGAAATTTACCTGTAAAATAAAAACTAACCTAAGTTACAATTACACCTAACACTACACTATACTTAAATAAATTATTTCTATTTAAAACTAGATACTTACCTGTAAAATAAACCCTAAGATAGCTACAATGAAATTAATAATTACATTGTAGCTATTTTAGGATTTATATTTATTTTACAGGTAACTTTGTATTTATTTTAGCTAGTTAGAATAGTTATTAAATAGTTATTAACTATTTAATAACTACCTAGCTAAAATAAATACAAAATTACCTGTAAAATAAATCCTAACCTAAGTTACAATTAAAACTAACACTACACTATCATTAAATGAATGAAATAAATTAACTACAAATAACTACTATTAAATACAATTACATAAACTAACTAAAGTACAAAAAATAAAAAAAGCTAAGTTACAAAAACTAAAAAAAATAAGTTACAAACATTTAAAAAAAATTAAAACAATTTTAAGCTAATTACACCTAATCTAAGCCCCCTAATAAAATAACAAAGCCCCCCAAAATAAAAAAATGCCCTACCCTATTCTAAATTAAAAAAGTTCAAAGCTCTTTTACCTTACCAGCCCTTAAAAGGGCCTTTTGCGGGGCATGCCCCAAAGAAAACGGCTCTTTTGCCTGTAAAAGAAAAATACAACCCCCCCAACATTAAAACCCGCCACCCACATACCCCTAATCTAACCCAAACCCCCCTTAAAAAAAACTAACACTACCCCCCTGAAGATCATCCTACCTTGAGTCGTCTTCACTCAGCCGAGCCACCGATGGAACTGAAGAGGAGATCCGGAGCAGCAGAAGTGATCCTCCAAGGGGCGCTGAAGAAGTCTTCAATCCGATGAAGTGATCCTCCAAGCGGCGCTGAAGAAGTCTTCCATCCGATGAAGTGATCCTCCAAGCGGCGCTGAAGAAGTCTTCCATGCCTATCAGATTCAAGTTCAATCTGATTGGCTGATCCAATCAGCCAATCAGATTGAGCTCGCATTCTATTGGCTGTTCCGATCAGCCAATAGAATGCGAGCTCAATCTGATTGGCTGATTGGATCAGCCAATCGGATTGAACTTGAATCTGATTGGCTGATTCAATCAGCCAATCAGAATTTTCCTACCTTAATTCCGATTGGCTGATAGAATCCTATCAGCCAATCGGAATTCGAGGGACGCCATCTTGGATGACGTCCC
The DNA here is from genome assembly GCF_027579735.1 of Bombina bombina. Lineage (NCBI taxonomy): Eukaryota > Metazoa > Chordata > Amphibia > Anura > Bombinatoridae > Bombina > Bombina bombina. The sequence goes on along the minus strand of NC_069506.1, from coordinate 251,311,924 downwards.
TTAAAGGAGCCTTCATTTGTCGGTAGTCTGTCGGGGAAGAAGGATGTTCCGCGTCGGCAGAATGAAGATGGATCCTGAAGAAAGAAGATTGAAGACCCTGCTTGGAAGATGACATCGCCCGGATGGAAGACTTCTTCAGCGCCGCTTGGAGGATCACTTCATCGGATGGAAGACTTCTTCAGCGCCCCTTGGAGGATCACTTCTGCTGCTCCGGATCTCTTCTTCAGTTCCATCGGTGGCTCGACTGAGTGAAGATGACTCAAGGTAGGATGATCTTCAGGGGGGTAGTGTTAGGTTTTTTTAAGGGGGGTTTGGGTTAGATTAGGGGTATGTGGGTGGTGGGTTTCAATTTTGGGGGGGTTGTATTTTTCTTTTACAGGCAAAAGAGCAGTTTTCTTTGGGGCATGCCCCGCAAAAGGCCCTTTTAAGTGCTGGTAAGGTAAAAGAGCTTTGAACTTTTTTAATTTAGAATAGGGTAGGGCATTTTTTTTATTTTAGGGGGGCTTTGTTATTTTATTAGGGGGCTTAGAGTAGGTGTAATTAGTTTAAAATTGTTGTAATATTTTTCTAATGTTTGTAAATATTTTTTTATTTTTTGTAACTTAGTTCTTTTTTATTTTTTGTACTTTAGTTAGTTTATTTAATTGTATTTATTTGTAGGTATTGTATTTAATTAATTTATTGATAGTGTAGTGTTAGGTTTAATTGTAGATAATTGTAGGTATTTTATTTAATTAATTTATTGATAGTGTAGTGTTAGGTTTAATTGTAACTTAGGTTAGGATTTATTTTACAGGTAATTTTGTAATTATTTTAACTAGGTAGCTATTAAATAGTAAATAACTAATTAATAGCTATTGTACCTGGTTAAAATAAATACAAAGTTGCATGTAAAATAAATATTAATCCTAAAATAGCTACAATATAATTATTATTTATATTGTAGCTATATTAGGGTTTATTTTACAGGTAAGTATTTAGCTTGAGGATAGGGCTGCTTATCTAATATACATAAAATTGTCTCAGATTTCTTTTTTTCAGGCACATGCACTAATTGCATATAAGGCAGAGTGAATCTCACCCATATATAACTTTTGTACTTTTTTTTTTTTTCTCTTATTTTTCTTTTTTCTTCTCTATTCTATTATATTTTGTATGGTTTTTTGAATTGCACAAAGTCAAAACTCATTTTGGCTATCTTAGGTCATTTAGATCTTAGGGGAATATTGCTTATCCTAGGACACAAAGATCTCAGGGGTATATTAGCACAATTTAGAATATAGTCACGTTTTTACACTTTTTGTAGTCAAAGTAGTTACACTTTTATGGTACACATATGGAGAAATTTGTACACACAGTGAAAGCTAAATCGCCAGTAATGGCTCCTAAAAAAGACAAAAAAAGCAAAGCTAGTGTTTTGCAGGATAGTATATTGGAAGAGGGCAGCAGTTCTAAAATGGACACAGATTCACAGGCATTGATAAAAGCTATATGCGTGGCATTGTCCCCACAATTTGACCAACTGCGCCAAGATGTACTTACACTCACAAATGAAATACATGAATTCAATAGCAGAATAGAAGCTGCTGAACTGCGCATTTCAGATATTGAGGACAGATTGAATATAGTTGAACAATATACAAGCCAGCATAAAACATCTCTAGAAAAACTGCAGGACAAGGTAGATGATCTTGAGGATAGAGCCAGAAGAAATAACCTGAGATTGGTTGGGGTCCCAGAAACAGCAGAATACAGTGACTTAAAAAAATTTATCGTAGAGAAATTACCCCTCCTGCTAGATCTACCAGACCCCACACGACAGATAGTGATCGAGAGAGTGCACAGAATAGGGCAGTTAAGAACTAAAGCTGATGGTGCGCAGATACCCAGACAAGTGATAATGAAACTGTTAAACTACCAAGATAAAGTAGATCTGTTGAATGCCTATCGCAAAAAGAAGGAAGTTTTGCTAGAAGGTGCTAAATTATTAATGTTTCAGGACTATTCGGTTGAAACAACAAATAGGCGGAAGGTCATGGCCCCTCTATGTACACGCATTATTAAAAAGGGTTTTGAAGCATTTTTATTATATCCAGCCCGGATAAAGGTCCGTAAAAATAACACCTGGCTTATGTTAAATACATATCAAGAAGTTAATATGTTTTTAGAGGAGAATGCGTAAGAATTTATGTTGGCTCTTTAAGAAGATGAAAGAACCAATTCCTATAACAGTGATGATGCATATAATTGATGATGTTTTTAAGTTTAAGTGTTGGGGGGGGTTCTTTTTTCTCCCTTCCCCCCCCATCTTTCCCTTTTTTTTTTTTTCTCTCCCTCTCTTTTTTCCATTCCTATCTCCTTCTCCCTTTTGCCACCCTCGCATGCTTTTCCCCTGTCCCCCCCCTCCTCCAATAGTGAAGTCGCAAGAGGTTTATGGGACATCTATTATATTATGGAGTATAAAGCTAAAAGAGACTTAAAGTTTCTAAATCAATAGAATGACAGAGATGGTAAACATTAATCTGGTATCCTGGAATATCAGAGGCATAACAAACCCAATCAAAAGAAAAATGGTTATAAAAAATCTTAAAAAACTTAAATGCAATATAGCATTTTTACAGGAAACGTATGTAACCCAAAAGGAAGTAAATAAATTGAAAACAGATTGGGTGGGTGAAGTAATTGCTTCAGTTGGAACTACCAGAAAATGTGGGGTGGCTATTTTGCTACATAAAAACCTAAACTATAAGATTGTCCAGTTAGAAATAGATGTAGAGGGACGGTTCATTATAATGCAGATAAAGATAAAGGATCAAGTGTATATACTGTGCAATATTTATGGACCTAACAATCAAAGCCCAGATTTTTGGGAAAAAATAAAAACTAAATTGACACCATACATAGAAAGCAATCTGATAGTGGCAGGAGTGAGAGATCTAGGTCGAGAGAAATGTAATATCACTCGTTTTCGAAAATTTAGAAACACGTTAAACCTAAAGGATGTGTGGAGGATTCAGAATCCTGAGTCAAAAGCGTATACATGCAAATCCAACACATATAAATCATTATCACGGATAGATTATATATTAATAAATGAAAGGCTTGTTGGGATTGCTGAGGCAGATATAAGTTCAATTATTATATCAGACCATGCTCCAATTTTTCTATCTTTATCAATAGGTTCTGCGAGTAAAAATAGCCCCACATACCCTTTTCCAAAACACTTATACTCAAATCTTAAATTTCAGAATTGGTTAATAGAGGCCTGGAAAAAGTATGAATGCCTGAATAAGAATTCAGTTAAAAGCCCTGAGACATACTGGGAAGCTTCGAAGGCGGTACTACGCGGTGAAATAAAGGCATATTTACATAAGTTATGGGAAAAAACTCAGCTCCGGGAGGGACAATTAACAAATCAGTTATCAAATGCATATAACACATATTTACATACAGCTTCGCCATCTAATTGGCAGAACTATGCTAAAGTAAAAAAAGAAAGAGACATATTCCTCCAACAAAAAGCGGCCTATACGGTGGTCAGGTCCAATGCTAGGTTATACAAGTTTGGAGGAAAGATTGGTAAAAATTTAGCTAATTTAGTCAAACAAAATCGGGGTTCTAATTTCATATCTGCAATATCAGTTAATGGCAGTCGCTTAACACAGTCTAAGGACATAAGCAAAAACTTTTTAGAATATTATACCCAAATTTTTTTATCTAAGGAAATCAATGTGGATAATAAAAAAGCTTTTTGGGATACATGTAGGCTCCCGACATTGGATGAGGAAGCAAGCAAATCACTGTGCGAACCAATTAATAAAGATGAAGTCACTCAGGCAATTAAAGGTAGCAAGTTAAATAAGGCCTCAGGTCCGGACACTTTTCCGGCAGAATTTTACAAAATACTCACACAGCAAATAACGGAACCTCTATGTGATCTATATAATGCATATTACCTGCAAGGACATCCTATCTCGGCTAATTTCAGTGCCTCCCTAATAGTGCTAATTTTAAAGAAGGGCAAGGATGCAGAAAAACTAGATTCATATCGCCCTATATCCTTGCTCAATGCCGATTATAAACTATTAACAAGTATCTTGGCAGCTAGATTACAAAAAATTTTGGATAAACTCATCCACCCAGACCAAACTGGTTTCTTAAAGGGCAGATCCTTATTTTCAAATCTAAGGAAACTATTATTAACAACAGAATATTATAACATTAGGAAGAAATCATATGAGGCTGATAGGGAAGACAAGGTTATCATTGCTCTCGATGCCGAAAAGGCTTTTGATTCCATTGGTTGGGATCACTTATTTACCACAGTGGAACAGTTTGGTATGAGAGGTGCCTTTCTGTCTTTTATACAAGCATTATATCAGAATCCAAAATCTGCCCTAATTGTGAATGGCAGGACTACAGAATGGTTTCAACTGGCGCAAGGCACTCGACAAGGGTGTCCACTCTCTCCACTACTTTTCAATCTCTGCATTGAACCACTGGCTATAGTATTACGCAATACCATTAAGGGGATTAAACTTGGGGAGACAGACATTCAAATCTCCCTTTATGCAGATGATTTGCTTGTATTCCTTTCCAACACTAAGGAGAATATTCCTATATTACTGAGCTTATTGAAGCGATATGGCTCATTCTCAGGTTATACAATAAATGATAATAAATCAGAGGTTATGTGGCTAAACAAGACCAGAGACTCTCTGGGGGCTTTGCCCTTTAAGGAGGTTAAAATGGTTAAATATCTAGGAATTAATGTCACAAACTGCCCGGAAGAGTGGTATCGAGCTAATATCGATGGCGTTATTAAGAAAATCATAGAGGATATCTCTAGATGGACATCATTTACATTAACACTAGCTGCCAAAATAAATCTCATAAAAATGATCGCACTTCCCAAACTTCTGTATATAATGCAGAATATCCCACTGTTCTTACGTAAAGGAGATATAAACATGTTAAATTCGGCATTTAGGAGATTTTTATGGGGAAAAACAAAGCACAAAATCTCATTAAAAAGACTATCTCAACCCAAGGAAAACGCAGGCTTTGCCCTCCCCTCAATATATAATTATAATTTGGCCTGCTTGATGAAGATAGTACCAGATTGGTTATTAGATATGGGTCAGCTAGCGCCTCAGGATGTAGAAGCCGGCCTTCTTAAACCGCATAGCTTAAAAGCCCTAATACATATGAGGCAAAAAGATTGGCCTCCTTTACTTAAAGTGATGTACACTCTTAGAAATCCTATCATAGCCTGGCAAAAATTATGCACGGCGGTGGGTGTCAATTTCCAGTGTTCTAGATATCTACCAATCCAGAATAACCCACTCTTCCCCGCAGGTTCTGATACCGAAATTTTCAAGAGATGGAAGGTAGGGGGCCTAGCCAATTTTGCACAATGTATTGATGAAGACAGACAAGTTATTCATTCATTCGGCTCCTTAAAAGAAAAATATAATCTCCCTAACCGTGATATGTTCGGTTATTTTGAAATTAGGCATTTTCTTAACAATATAGCACTTGCAGATTTTTACATAAACTGGGAAATTTTAACTAAAGCTCTGTCACGCCGTCAGCTTGGCAGAGCCTCCATATCTCACTGGTACAATCTATTATTGCTCAAAGAAGGTGTTTATGGCATGGAACGGCTCCATGAGAGATGGTCATTAGACATCCCGCAACTGGAGTTTAAGACAATTCAAGAAAGTATTGATAGGGCTTGGTCAGCGATGCCTCTGTTATCTTGGCGTGAATCTCATCTTAGATTAATTAACAGGACTTATATCACCCCAGAGAAGCTAGTGAAGTGGAATAATACGCAAACATATGAATGTACACGCTGTCACTACCTAAATGCCAACTTGATCCACTGCATCTGGGCATGCCCCAAAGTTAAACAGTTTTGGGCAAAAGTCTCATTTTGGCTTTCAAAAATTCTAAAGCTTAAAATCTTTCTGAAGATGGAGGAAATCATCTTTTTAAGGCAATACGATGAAAGGGTGGGAAACATAAAATTTGTTAATTTTGTAATCTTAACCGCTAGAAACATTATTTTTTCCTCCTGGAAATCTAATAGAAGCCCCATGCTCACCTCCTTTCTGAACATGTTAGAATCCAAATTAATTTATGAACAATACGAGACGCAGATATCTTCTGAAAAAGAAATTGCCAAATTTTTCAGGAAATGGGGAGAATATATTCTCTCCAATACGCTGGAAGTTCAAAGAAGTCTCATTGCTCCCTTCAAGCACTCTGAATGGATTCAGAATGCCGTATTGAGAGGGGAAATCAGTAGTGATGTAATTACTTAACCTTTGATGGTCCCGGCCTCTTGGAGAGGGGGGGAGGGGGAATTCAACTTAACTTTCCCCATTATTTTTTTTTTTTTTTTTTTCCTCTCCTCCCTTCTTTCTTTCCCCAGTCCTTACTTTTCTTTTCTCTTTCTCTGTTTTATTCCTTTTTTTTTTTTTTTTGTACACTATACCTGTTTTGGGCTATTGTTGTTGTTGTTATTTGTTCAAAAAGGAGAAAATGTTTTGAGGCACAGATTTCTTAATTTCTATTCCAAGAAGTATTATTGGATAAGGTTGTAGAACTCGGTAAAAGCATTTTGTACTATCTCTTTGTTATAAGTAGTTATATATAACACTAATCACAAAATATGTACGCCTTTCATTGTATTACCTGATCGACTTACTTGTGTAACCTGTCCCTCTTCCCAATCAATAAATAAAATTAAAAAAAAAAAGTATTTAGCTTTAAATAGGAATAATTTATTTAATAAGAGTTAATTTATTTCGTTAGATTTAAATTATATTTAATTTAGGGGGGGTGTTAATGTTAAGGTTAGACTTAGCTTTAGGGGTTAATACATTTATTAGAGTAGCGGTGAGGTCCGGTCGGCAGATTAGGGGTTAATAATTGTAGGTAGCTGGCGACGTTGGGGGCGGCAGATTAGGGGTTAATAAATATAATATAGGGGTCGGCGGTGTTAGGGGCAGCAGATTAGGGGTACATAGGGATAACGTAGGTCGCGACGGTGTGCGTCGGCAGATTAGGGGTTAAAAAATTAAAATAGAGTGGCGGCGATGTGGGGGGACCTCGGTTTAGGGGTACATAGGTAGTTTATGGGTGTTAGTGTACTTTAGAGCACAGTAGTTAAGAGCTTTATGAACCGGCGTTAGCCCATAAAGCTCTTAACGCCTGACTTTTTTCTGCGGCTGGAGTTTTGTCGTTAGATTTCTAACGCTCACTTCAGCCAAGACTCTAAATACCGGCGTTAGAAAGATCCCATTGAAAAGATAGGCTACGCAATTGGCGTAAGGGGATCTGCGGTATGGAAAAGTCGCGGCTGGAAAGTGAGCGTTAGACCCTTACCTACAAAATTCTAAATACCAGCGGTAGCCCAAAACCAGCGTTAGGAGCCTCTAACGCTGGTTTTGACAGCTAACGCCAAACTCTAAATCTAGGCAATTGTATTTTAGGCATGGATTCCCAGTTCCTGTTATGTGTTACTGCCAAAGAACACCTCAATATGTGTTCAGCAACATCTCTTGAATACATTTTTTTGTGTCATTTTTAAAGCCGACTAATGTAATTTACCTCCATCAAAACAAGAACACACCCTAGGGTAATTTAAATACTGGTATTTTAACACTCTCCATGCACTAAATCAACCACCAGTCTTTGTCAAACTTTTGTGTAGTCATTTTTTGTGTGTAATTTTTTATAAACATTGTACTTTAGGCATGGATGCTCAGTTCCTGTTATGTGTTACTGCCAAAAACACCCACATATGTGTGCAGCAACATCTCCTGAGTACATTGATACCACCCATGTATAGGTGTGTCAGGTTCTCAGAGGGATAAAAAGCCTTATTTTTAGGGGGCTCATTCCAGTTTTTAAACTTGGAATTTACACCTGTCATCATGCACCCATGTCCTAATTGGGACATTTTTGAAGCCGACCAATGTAATTTTCCTCCATCAAAATATATACTTTTGAAAATTAGACACCGTAGGGTATTTTAAATACTGGTATTTTAACACTTTCCATGCCTTTATTCTGCCACCAGTCTTTGTCAAACTTTTGGGTAGTCATTTTTTTGTGTAATATTTTATAAACATTTTAATTTAGGCATGGATGCTTAGTTCCTGTTATATGTTACTGCCAAACAACACCTCAATATGTATTCAGCATCATCTCCTGAGTACAGTGATACCACCCATGTATAGGTGTGTTAGGTTATCATGGGACTAAAAGGCCTTATTTTTAGGGGGCACATTCAAGTTTTCCAACTTGGAATTTTCACATCTGTCATCATGCACCCATGTCCTATTTGGGACATTTTTGAAGCAGGCCAAGGTAATTTAACCCCTATCAAAACATATATTTTTGAAAAGTAGACACCGTAGGGTAATTGAAATGCTGGTATTTTAACACTTTCCATGCACTAATTCAACCACCAGTCTTTGTCACACTTTTGAGTAGTCATTTTTTTGAGAAATATTTCATAAACATTGTACTTTAGACATGGATGCTCAGTTCCTGTGATGTGTTACTGCCAAAGAACACCCCAATATGAGATCTCTTGAATACAGTGATACCACCCATGTATAGGTGTGTTGGGTTTTCAGGGGGCTAAAAGGCCTTATTTTTAGGGGGCACATTCCAGTTTTCCAACTTGGAATTTTCACATCTGTCATCATGCTCCCATGTCATATTTGGGACATTTTTTAAGCAGGCCAATGTAATTTAACCCCCATCAAACCATATATTTTTGAAAAGAGGACACCCTAGGGTATTTTAAATACTGGTATTTTAACACTTTCCATACACAAATTCTACCACCAGTCTTAGTCAAACCTTTGGGTAGTCATTTTTGTGTCTAACTTTTTATAAACATTGTAATTTAGGCATGGATGCTCTTTGTAATTTAGGCATGGATGATTCTTGTTATGTATTACTGCCAAACAACACCTCAATATGTGTTCAGCATCATCTCCTGAGTACAGTAATACCACCCATGTAAAGGTGTCTTGGGTTCTCAGAGAGTTAAAAGGCCTTATTTTTGGGGGGCGCATTCCAGTTTTCCAAAGTGGAATTTTCAAATATATCATCATGAACCCATGCCCTTATTTGGACATTTTTGAAGCCGGCCAATGTAATTTTCCTGACTAAATCATATATTTTTGAAAAGTAGGCACCCTAGGGTATTTTAAATGTTGTTATTTTAACACTTTCCATGCACTAATTTAACCACCAGTCTTTGTCAAACTTTTGGGTAGTAATTTACCCCCATCAAACCAAATATTTTTGAAAAGTAGACACCATAGGGTGTTTGAAATACTGGTATTTTAACACTTTCCATGCACTAATTCAATCACCAGTCTTTGTCAAACTTTTGTGTACTAATTTTTTTGTGTCATTTTTTATAAGCACTGTATATGTGTTCAGCAACATCTGCTGAGTACAGTGATACTATCCATGTATAGATGTGTCGGGTTCTCAGGGGGCTAAAATACCTTATTTTTAGGGGACACATTCCAGTTTTCCAACTTGGAATTTTCAAATCTGTCATCATGCACTTATGTCCTAAATGGGACATTTTTGAAGCTGGCCCATGTAATTTAACCCCATCAAACCATATATTTTTGAAAAGTAGACAAGCTAGGGTATTTGAAATGCTTGTATTTTAACACTTTCCATGCACTAATTTAACCACCAGTCTTTGTCAAACTTTTTGGTAGTTATTTCTTTGTGTATATTTTCATAAACATTGTACTTTAAGCAGGTGTTCTCAGTTTCTGTTATGTGTTACTGCCTAAAAACACCCCAATATGTGTTCAGCAACATCTCCTGAGTACAGTGATACCACCCATGTATAGGTGTGTTAGTTTCTCACTTGGCTAAAAGGCCTGATTTTTAGGGGGTGCATAACAGTTTTCCAACTTAGAATTTTCAAATCTTTTATCATGCACCCATATCCAAAATGGGACATTTTTGAAGGCACTACCCACTCCTCAGCTGCAATACCAGGTGGAGCAGCATGTCTTCTTCTAGCAGGGGGGTTAGCAGCCACAGATACACCACTATCAGTTGACACTGTATCTAGTGATGTATCTGAGCACCTGGCAGGGTCACTATTAGCCTGACTCTGATGCAAGGATGGCATATGGCTCCTCAGCACTATGTGTTCTCTGTGATATGATGTATTTTTATCTGTCACAGAAATTTTTTTTACTAACAACAAATTAACACACAATTTAAATTAACTAAAACTAGCTAAATGGTTCTGAAAAGAGCCTTTGGGTCTCACAAAAAAATTACTAAAAAAAATGAACCCCTAACAAAATGCACAGAGAGAAAAAAATTTCTGCTGTGTTAGAGCCAGTAGGGCCGAATTATCAAGCTCCAAATGGAGCTTGATGCCCCTTGTTTCTGGTGAGCCTTCAGGCTCGCTGGAATCAAAAGTTATGAAGCAGCGGTCTAAAGACCACTGCTCCATAACTTGTCCACCTGCTCTGAGGCAGCGGATAGAAATCAACCCAATCAAATACGATCAAGTTGATTGACACCCCCTGCAAGCGACCGATTGACTGCAAATCTGCGGGGGGGTGGCACTGCACCAGCAGTTCACAAGAACTGCTGGTGCAATGATAAATGCCAACAGCATATGCTGTCTGCATTTATTAATGTGTGGCGGACATGATACTCTACTTCGTATCATGTCCGCTCGCACATTGATAATTTGGCACAAGTAATGTATAGTGATCACTGGCAAGCTAGGGGTTAATGGCTCTGAAAAGGGCATTTGGGTATCTCAATTTTTTTACAAAAATGTATTAAAACTAGCTAAATGGCTGTGAAACGAGTCTTTGGGTCTCACAAAATATTACTTAAAAAAATTAACCCCTAAAAAAATGCACAGACAGGAAAAAACTCCTCCTCTGCTAGAGCCAGTGATTTATAGTGATCACTAGCAAGCTAGGGATTAATCGCTCTGAAAATAACCTTTGGGTCTCACAATTTTTAACAAATATTCTATTAACTAAATCTCTCTCCCTAAACACAATTTTTTTCTCTTACTCTCTCTCTCTCTCTCTCTCTCTCTCTCTCTTTCTCTTTCTCTCTCACTAAAAGGCAAGTGAGGAGAGGGAGGGAGATCCACACTGGTCAGAGTCAATATTTACTAATATTGACATGATCAGACAAATTGTATTTTTTTTTTATTTATATTATTTTTATTAGAGTTTGAAGTAAAACTTTAACAAGAAAAGAACAGTAGAACCAAAGAGTAGTTCAAAATTCTTACAAGTAAATAGGGTTTTGTTACAGTAAATGTTGCACATATTATTAATTAGAGTCTTTTCTTCTTTGTCCCGTGGTTCAAAGTCTTTTCACAGTTTTGCAAATGTTATGGTAGGCTCAAGGTAATTGAGTTGAGGAGAATGGTATGTGAGCCTCTCCATGTTCCGTTAAGGGGGGACATCAGAAAATTATTTTCTCTTATTTCTAGTGCAGTTCTAATATGGATTTCATGAATCCAAATTTACTTGTTCAATGTTACAATTGGAGGGAGAAATAGGAGAGATGGAAAGGAAGAGGAGAGAGGAAAGAGAAAAAGAGGAAAAAAGCATAGACCAAATTGTTAGGAGTGTGAATATATATCTCTGAGATGGGTTTATGTGTCTAGTTCACTGAATTTGAAGGATTCCCACAAGAACATCATGTCCTGGTGTAGTGTAATTTGACCTAGTTTGAGGTAATATAGTCTCTCTAGGAGTAGATTTCTATTAACTAATTCTATCCATTCCGACATTGTGGGCACTACAGATGATTTCCATTTTCTTGGTATTAGCTGGTTAGCTGCGTTTAGCATGATGTGAAATAAATGTTGCCGTATTTTGCATGTGATTGACGGTGGGTGCCTTAACATTATTATTTCTGGGCCAAGTGTTATTTGAGTGTGGAGTGTTTTATTAATACTCGAAAAGATAATGGACCAATATGGTTTAATATGTTCACATTCCCACCAGATGTGGGATAGGTGGCCTTCTTTGTGACAGCCTCTCCAGCATGAGCCTGAGGATTGTTTGTGTATGTACTTGATTCTGGCTGGTGTTAGATACCACCTCATCAATAATTTGATGTTGGTTTCTTTTGCATCGGCTGAGTGAGCGGAGTGTAACAGAGATGAGAACCTGTGCGACCAAGTTTTGGCAGGGGTATTTAGGTGTAGCTCATTATCCCATCTTTTAGTGTAGGAGGGGAGTTCGGGGAAGGTGTGTGTTAAGATGAGTTTATACAATTTGGAAATGACTCCTTTTATCTCCTCTGTAGTTATACACATTTGTTCAAATATTGTGGGAGGCCGAGTGAGGTCTTTTTTAAATATGTGTGTCATTATGAAGTGTCTCGATTGGTGTACATGGAGCCAAGATGATAAGAAAGGGTGCTCTAATAGGTCAAGTTGGGTTCTATCTTTAATAAACTTAGTCTCGTCAGTGATAAGGTACATGGGAAGGAGTTTTTGTGGGTCTGTGAGGAGTTTGCAATCTGAGGTTTTCCCGGGGTTGAATTCTGGGTTATTTAAGAGCGTGGTGAGGGGTGAGAATCTGGAAGAGATTTTATTTGACGTATTACAGAGATTTTCCCAGTCTAACCAGGTCTCATTGGAGATTGAGGACGATGAGATGGAATGTCTGTTAAGGTAAACAGGGTTCCAACATGCTGAGCTGAGGTCATGATTAGGAGCTAGATCGATTTCAATTTGCACCCAACTTTTGTAGTTGGAAGTGTTAAATTTGTACCAGTCTTGTATTCTCTGTAGCGATATGGCACGTTTGTAGGATAGGAGATGTGGGACCCCAAGGCCTCCTTCTGATGGAGGTTTAAAAAGTGTGTCTCTATTAATTCGCGGGGGCCTACGATTCCAAATGTATCCGTTTATGATCTTTTGCATAGTGTCTAGGTCTTTTTGTATGCCTGGGATGGGGACTGTTTGGAGAATGTATAATACTTTTGGGAGCAGGACCATTTTTGCTGCTTGCATTCTGCCTATCCACGATATATTTTTTGGAAGCCAATGTGATGTTAAGGTTAGGAGCTCTGTGATTAGATTACCATAATTATATTTGCGCAAGTCTTGTTTATCTGGAGTAATGTGAATGCCAAGGTACTTGAGGTATTTAGTTTGTTGTTTTAGGGGACAGGTGGATTTCAGGTTATTGAGGGTGGGGGTTGTTAGGTTTATAGGAAGGTATTCTGATTTAGTCGTGTTTACTAGAAAATTTGAAACTGTGCCAAATTGTGTTAGTTCAGTGATAGCTTGTTGTAGAGATACTTTAGGGTTTGTAAGTGTTAGGAGGATGTCGTCTGCGAACATGGCTAGTTTATGTGTCTGGTTAGCAATAGATATACCTTGAATTTGGTTGTTTAACCGTATTTTGATAGCCAGGGGCTCTAGGGATAAAACAAAAAGAAGTGGTGAGAGGGGGCAGCCTTGTCTAGAACCGTTTCGGATTTCAAAGGGGTCCGAAAGGGTTCCATTAATTTTAACCTGTGCTGTAGGGTTTGAGTACAAGGCAAGGATTTTATAAATGAAGGGTTCTGGGAAGTGGAAGTGTTGTAGGGTCGTGCGTAAGTAAGTCCAGTCTAGTCGGTCGAAAGCTTTTTCAGCGTCAGTGGAAACGAAAACAGTCGGGGTTTTGGTTTGTGTAACATATTCCAATAAATTTAATACTTTGACCGTGTTATCTTTTGCTTCTCTCTGTGGGATAAACCCTACTTGGTCTTGATGAACTATGGAGGGGAGAATTTGATTAAGTCGGGATGCTAAAATTTTCGCATACATTTTGAGGTCAATGTTCAGTAAGGAGATTGGACGAAAATGTGCCGGTGAGTTCGTGGGTTTGCCAGGTTTTGCTATAACTGAAATGTTGGCTTGCAACATTTCGTCAGGAAAAGGGAATTTTTCTGGGATTGAGTTGAATAGAGATGTTAAATGTGGCGCTAGCAGAGGAGCAAAGGTTTTATAATATAAACCTGTGAAGCCATCAGGGCCTGGAGCTTTATTTTGTTTTAATTGCTTTATCGCTTCTGTTACCTCTGACAATTGGATTGGACGATCTAATTGGTTGCATTGATCTAGGCTCAGTTTGGGGATAGGTAGATTTTCTAGGTATTGATTACAGAGGGAGGCGTGATTATGAGGGTCTCTAGATGGGAAAAGATTATAGAGTTTGTGGTAAAATTTCTTGAACTCTTTAGCTATTGATTTTGTGTCTTCTAGGTGTGTGCCATCTGGGTTCTTTATAGCGTGGATATAGGTTTTTTGTTGTTGCTTTTTTAATGCTCTAGCTAAGAGTTTGCCTGACTTATTACCCTCCCTATGGAAATTTTGCTGAAGGTGTAGAAGCTGTTTTTGTGATTTTATCTGTAATAAAAGGTTCATTTGTTCTCTTTTGGATTGTAGTTGTTCTAGGGTAGATCTGTCAGAGGGGTTAGATTTGTGCTTGTAATCTAAGTCTGATATGTCTTTAGCCAAAAGATTTATTTCCTCACGTCTTTTCTTTTTTATTTGGGCGGCAGTTTTGATAAACTCCCCTCTTATAGTACTTTTGTGGGCTTCCCAGAGGGTGACCACATTCACATCAGGTGTCTCGTTTATAGCGAAGTATGAGCTTATCTGTTCTGAAAATAACTCTGTTTGCTTTGGGTCTAGCAGTAATGTATCATCCAATCTCCACTGAAAAGTTCTTATGGGGGCCGTTGGCCATTTTATGGTGCATGATACTAGGGAGTGGTCTGACCAAGTTGTATGATGTATGGAGGAGTGTGTGGTGTGCGATAGGATTAGGTGATCAACCATAATGTAATCCAGTCTAGAATAGTTACATTTTGGATAGGAAAAGAAGGTGAAATCTATTTTTTGAGGGTTGAAATATCTCCAGGCATCATGTAAGCCGAGGAGTTTAAATTTTTGCCAGATAATAGGGAGGTTCGGGATTTTAGCTCTAGAAGAGGGGTTTGAGCAGTCGACTGTGGGGTCTAGGGGGAGATTCAAGTCTCCTGCCATGATTAAGGAGCCTTTTGCTTCTTTAAGGAGTAGGTCTACAACTGAGGATACAAATTTATCTTGGTGTGAGTTTGGGGTGTAGACGTTTATCAGAGTTACTGGTTTACCATATAGGAGGCCTTTTAAACATATGTACCTGCCTTCTTTGTCTCCTATAGTTTGGGTTTTAACAAAGGGGAGAGATTTGTGGATTAAAATGCTTACTCCATTAATTTTTTTGTGTGGGTTAGTGCTGTGGAAATGTAGGGGGTAATGTGAGGAGAAATATTTGGGGATATTTTTCCCCTTGAAGTGGGTCTCTTGGAGCATTAGTATGTGTCCTCCTTTTTTTTGGAGGTCTAGTATAGCCAGTCTTCTCTTGTTTGGGCAATTGAGTCCTTTAGCGTTCTGTGTGAAGATATTTAAATTTTGTGGTGTGTGATTAATCAACATGCTGTATATGTGTCAGAGAGGGTAGTATGTGTAAACATAGATAATATACTGGTGAACATATAAGTGGTGTCATATGCTTCAATAGAGAACAGGACAGAATAGAAAAGAAAACATAATTTATGCTTACCTGATAAATTTATTTCTCTTGTAGTGTATCCAGTCCACGGATCATCCATTACTTATGGGATATTAACTCCTCCCCAACAGGAAGTGCAAGAGGATTCACCCAGCAGAGCTGCTATATAGCTCCTCCCCTAACTGCCATTACCAGTCATTCGACCGAAAACATGCAGAGAAAGGAAAACCATAGGGTGCAGTGTGACTGTAGTTTAATGGAAAAATTACCTGCCTTAAAGTGACAGGGCGGGCCGTGGACTGGATACACTACAAGAGAAATAAATTTATCAGGTAAGCATAAATTATGTTTTCTCTTGTTAAGTGTATCCAGTCCACGGATCATCCATTACTTATGGGATACCAATACCAAAGCTAAAGTACACGGATGACGGGAGGGACAGGCAGGCTCTTTATACGGAAGGAACCACTGCCTGAAGAACCTTTCTCCCAAAAACAGCCTCCGAAGAAGCAAAAGTGTCAAATTTGTAAAATTTGGAAAAAGTATGAAGAGAAGACCAAGTTGCAGCCTTGCAAGTCTGTTCAACAGAAGCCTCATTCTTAAAGGCCCAAGTGGAAGCCACAGCTCTAGTAGAGTGTGCTGTAATTCTTTCAGGAGGCTGCTGTCCAGCAGTCTCATAGGCTAACCGTATTATGCTACGAAGCCAAAAGAAGAGAGAGGTAGCCGAAGCTTTTTGACCTCTCCTCTGACCAGAATAAACGACAAACAGGGAAGACGTTTGTCGAAAATCCTTAGTTGCCTGTAGATAAAATTTCAGGGCATGGACTACATCTAGATTGTGTAGCAGACGTTCCTTTTTCGAAGAAGGATTAGGACACAAAGATGGAACCACAATCTCTTGATTGATATTCCTGTTAGTGACCACCTTAGGTAGGAACCCAGGTTTAGTACGCAGAACTACCTTGTCTGAATGAAAAATCAGATAAGGAGAATCACAATGTAAGGCAGATAACTCAGAGACTCTTCGAGCCGAGGAAATCGCCATTAAAAACAGAACTTTCCAAGATAACAACTTGATATCAATGGAATGAAGGGGTTCAAACGGAACCCCCTGTAAAACATTAAGAACTAAGTTCAAACTCCATGGTGGAGCAACAGTTTTAAACACAGGCTTGATCCTAGCTAAAGCCTGACAAAAAGCTTGAACGTCCGGAACTTCTGACAGACGTTTGTGTAAAAGAATGGACAGAGCTGAAATCTGTCCCTTTAAGGAACTAGCGGATAAACCCTTTTCTAAACCTTCTTGTAGAAAAGACAATATCCTCGGAATCCTAACCTTACTCCATGAGTAACTCTTGGATTCGCACCAATATAAGTATTTGCGCCATATCTTATGGTAAATCTTTCTGGTAACAGGCTTCCTAGCCTGTATTAAGGTATCAATAACTGACTCAGAAAAACCACGTTTTGATAAAATCAAGCGTTCAATTTCCAAGCAGTCAGCTTCAGAGAAATTAGATTTTGATGTTGGAAGGGACCCTGGATCAGAAGGTCCTGTTTCAGAGGTAGCGACCAAGGTGGACAGGATGACATGTCCACTAGATCTGCATACCAAGTCCTGCGTGGCCATGCAGGCGCTATTAGAATCACTGATGCTCTCTCCTGTTTGATTCTGGCAATCAATCGAGGAAGCATCGGGAAGGGTGGAAACACATAAGCCATCCCGAAGGTCCAAGGTGCTGTCAAAGCATCTATCAGAACCGCTCCCGGATCCCTGGATCTGGACCCGTAATGAGGAAGCTTGGCGTTCTGTCGAGACGCCATGAGATCTATCTCTGGTTTGCCCCAACGTCGAAGTATTTGGGCAAAGACCTCCAGATGAAGTTCCCACTCCCCCGGATGAAAAGTCTGACGACTTAAGAAATCCGCCTCCCAGTTCTCCACTCCCGGGATGTGGATTGCTGACAGGTGGCAAGAGTGAGACTCTGCCCAGCGAATTATCTTTGATACTTCCATCATTGCTAGGGAGCTTCTTGTCCCTCCCTGATGGTTGATGTAAGCTACAGTCGTGATGTTGTCCGACTGAAACCTGATGAACCCCCGAGTTGTTAACTGGGGCCAAGCCAGAAGGGCATTGAGAACTGCTCTCAATTCCAGAATGTTTATTGGTAGGAGACTCTCCTCCTGATTCCATTGTCCCTGAGCCTTCAGAGAATTCCAGACAGCGCCCCAACCTAGTAGGCTGGCGTCTGTTGTTACAATTGTCCAGTCCGGCCTGCTGAATGGCATCCCCCTGGACAGATGTGGCCGAGAAAGCCACCATAGAAGAGAATTTCTGGTCTCTTGATCCAGATTCAGAGTAGGGGACAAGTCTGAGTAATCCCCATTCCACTGACTTAGCATGCACAATTGCAGCGGTCTGAGATGTAGACGTGCAAAGGGTACTATGTCCATTGCTGCTACCATTAAGCCGATCACCTCCATGCATTTAGCTACTGACGGGTGTTGAATGGAATGAAGGACACGGCATGCATTTTGAAGCTTTGTTAACCTGTCTTCTGTCAGGTAAATCTTCATTTCTACAGAATCTATAAGAGTCCCCAAGAAGGGAACTCTTGTGAGTGGAAAGAGAGAACTCTTCTTTTCGTTCACCTTCCATCCATGCGACCTTAGAAATGCCAGTACTAACTCTGTATGAGACTTGGCAGTTTGAAAGCTTGAAGCTTGTATCAGAATGTCGTCTAGGTACGGAGCTACCGCAATTCCTCGCGGTCTTAATACCGCCAGAAGAGCACCCAGAACCTTTGTGAAGATTCTCGGAGCTGTAGCCAATCCGAATGGAAGAGCTACAAACTGGTAATGCCTGTCTAGAAAGGCAAACCTTAGATACCGGTAAAGATCTTTGTGAATCGGTATGTGAAGGTAAGCATCCTTTAAATCCACTGTGGTCATGTACTGACCCTTTTGGATCATGGGTAAAATTGTCCGAATAGTTTCCATTTTGAACGATGGAACTCTTAGGAATTTGTTTAGGATCTTTAAATCCAAGATTGGTCTGAAAGTTCCCTCTTTTTTGGGAACCACAAACAGATTTGAGTAAAACCCTTGTCCTTGTTCCGACCGCGGAACCGGATGGATCACTCCCATTAATAAAAGATCTTGTACGCAGCGTAGAAACGCCTCTTTCTTTATTTGGTTTGTTGACAACCTTGACAGATGAAATCTCCCTCTTGGGGGAGAGAATTTGAAGTCTAGAAGGTATCCCTGAGATATGATCTCTAATGCCCAGGGATCCTGGACATCTCTTGCCCAAGCCTGGGCGAAGAGAGAAAGTCTGCCCCCACTAGATCCGTTCCCGGATCGGGGGCCCTCGATTCATGCTGTCTTAGGGGCAGCAGCAGGTTTCCTGGCCTGCTTGCCCTTGTTCCAGGACTGGTTAGGTCTCCAGCCTTGTCTGTAGCGAGCAACAGCTCCTTCCTGTTTTGGTGCAGAGGAAGTTGATGCTGCTCCTGCTTTGAAATTACGAAAGGAACGAAAATTAGACTGTCTAGCCTTAGGTTTGGCTCTGTCTTGAGGCAGGGCATGGCCTTTACCTCCTGTAATGTCAGCGATAATTTCTTTCAACCCGGGCCCGAATAAGGTCTGCCCTTTGAAAGGTATATTAAGCAATTTAGATTTAGAAGTAACGTCAGCTGACCAGGATTTTAGCCACAGTGCTCTGCGTGCCTGAATGGCGAACCTGGAATTCTTAGCCGTAAGTTTAGTTAAATGTACTACGGCATCTGAAATAAATGAGTTAGCTAACTTAAGGGCTTTAAGCTTGTGTGTAATCTCATCTAATGGAGCTGATTCAAGTGTCTCTTCCAGAGACTCAAACCAAAATGCTGCTGCAGCCGTGACAGGCGCAATGCATGCAAGAGGTTGCAATATAAAACCTTGTTGAACAAACATTTTCTTAAGGTAACCCTCTAACTTTTTATCCATTGGATCTGAAAAGGCACAGCTATCCTCCACCGGGATAGTGGTACGCTTAGCTAAAGTAGAAACTGCTCCCTCCACCTTAGGGACCGTTTGCCATAAGTCCCGTGTGGTGGCGTCTATTGGAAACATCTTTCTAAATATCGGAGGGGGTGAGAACGGCACACCGGGTCTATCCCACTCCTTAGTAACAATTTCAGTAAGTCTCTTAGGTATAGGAAAAACGTCAGTACTCGCCGGTACCGCAAAATATTTATCCAACCTACACATTTTCTCTGGTATTGCAACTGTGTTACAATCATTCAGAGCCGCTAACACCTCCCCTAGTAATACACGGAGGTTTTCCAGCTTAAATTTAAAATATCTGAATCCAGTTTGTTTGGATCAGAACCGTCACCCGCAGAATGAAGCTCTCCGTCCTCATGTTCTGCAAATTGTGACGCAGTGTCTGACATGGCCCTAATATTATCAGCGCACTCTGTTCTCACCCCAGAGTGATCACGCTTACCTCTTAGTTCTGGTAATTTAGCCAAAACTTCAGTCATAACAGTAGCCATATCCTGTAATGTGATTTGTAATGGCCGCCCAGATGTACTCAGCGCTACAATATCACGCACCTCCCGAGCGGGAGATGCAGGTACTGACACGTGAGGCGAGTTAGTCGGCATAACTCTCCCCTCGTTGTTTGGTGAAATATGTTCAATTTGTACAGATTGACTTTTATTTAAAGTAGCATCAATACAGTTAGTACATAAATTTCTATTGGGCTCCACTTTGGCTTTAGCACATATAGCACAGATATCTTCCTCTGAATCAGACATGTTTAACACACTAGCAAATAAACTAGCAACTTGGAAATACTTTTCAAGTAATTTACTATAATATGAAAACGTACTGGGCCTATAAGAAGCACAGAAAAAAGTTATGACAGTTGAAAATTAATAAACTGAAAAGTTATAGCATCAAATCTTTGTAAAAAACACAATTTTAGCAAAGGATTGCTCCCATTAGCAAAGGATAACTAACCCTGATAGCTAACAGTGAGAGAGATCAGTAAACTGTCATAAATTAAATAAAACGACTGCCAAGTGGAAAAAAATAGTGCCCAAAACATTTTTTCACCCAGTTCCTCAGAAAATTAAATGATTTTACATGCCAGCAAAAAACGTTTAACATTAATAAATTGAGTGTTATTAAAAAGCCTGTTGCTAGTCCCTGCAAATTAGGCTAAAGTGTTATGCATACAGTATAATTCCAGTGAAGTGCCATTCCCCAGAATACTGAAGTGTAAAATATACATACATGACAGCCTGATACCAGTTGCTGCTACTGCATTTAAGGCTGAGTTTACATTATATCGGTATGGCAGAATTTTCTCATCAATTCCATTGTCAGAAAATAATAAGCTGCTACATACCTCTTTGCAGATTAATCTGCCCGCTGTCCCCTGATCTGAAGTTTACCTCTCCTCAGATGGCCGAGAAACAGCAATATGATCTTAACTACTCCGGCTAAAATCATAGAAAAACTCAGGTAGATTCTTCTTCAAATTCTACCAGAGAAGGAATAACACACTCCGGTGCTATTATAAAATAACAAACTTTTGATTGAAGGTATGAAACTAAGTATAATCACCACAGTCCTCTCACACATCCTATCTATTCGTTGGGTGCAAGAGAATGACTGGTAATGGCAGTTAGGGGAGGAGCTATATAGCAGCTCTGCTGGGTGAATCCTCTTGCACTTCCTGTTGGGGAGGAGTTAATATCCCATAAGTAATGGATGATCCGTGGACTGGATACACTTAACAAGAGAAAGGAAGGGAGAAGAATAGGTAAAGAAGAAGAACAGTAAAACACAATAATTTCAACACATGTTTAAACAACATAATTCTATTCTAGGGAGATAAACTCCCGGCTAGGTGAAAAAAAAAATAAAGTCAACATTAGTTAACTGTTAACAATTTAACCTTTAAGACACTATTTTAATATCTCTGAGGTTCTGTATGCCTCGTGAGTTCTGGAGTATAGATAATACTTGCAGTTAGGGGTCTCCATTGGGGGCTGTTCGAAAGTTCAGGATATGTCCTTATATGTAGCAAAGACTTTTCATCCCCTTTCTTCTAATGATGGAGATGTGGGTTGTACAGATTTGCAGGGTTTCTTCTGAGACGCCTGTCTCCACTCACTCCTTTGTGGTAGTGGGTTAGGTTTGCTTGGACTTGTGTGTTTCTCTTGAGGCTCAGCATTTTCCTCTAGCTGAGGGATAGGGATGTCCAGATCCCTGCAAATGTCTGGTATATCTTTAGTAGATGTGCAAGTGATGCGTCTTCCTTTCCAAAGGATTAACAGATGAAAGGGGAACCCCCATCTGTAAGGGATGTTTAGTTTTCTCAACAGCGACGTGAGTGGCTTAAGTTCTCGTCTTTTTGAAAGAGTTCTCTGTGACAAATCGGCGAACATTTGAATGTCCATGTTGTCATATTTTATGGGCTGTTGTTCTCTGGCTAACTTCATTAGCTCCTCTTTCTCTTGGAAATTAGTGATGCGGGCTATGATGTCCCTTGGTGCTTGTCCTGCTAGTGGTTTAGGTCGTAAGGCTCTGTGAGCTCTGTCTATGCAGATTTTTGAGGGTGTTTCTTCTTTTTTTAACGTGCTGAAGAAGTCTTGGAGATATTGTTCAATATCTGGTGGTAAAATGGTTTCGGGGATTCCCCGTAATCTAATATTATGACGTCTGCTACGATTTTCGATATCATCTATCTTATCCTCCAGCTCATTGATAGTTGTATCTTGTTTCTGAACGGTGCTTTGCAGGTCTGTGATAGTGTCTGCATGTAGATCCTGGGTATTTTCGAGTGATTCTACTCTGTGACCAATGTCAGAGATGTCCTTTTTGAGGTCTGAGATTTCCTCCTTGATGCATTGCTTGACCTGTGAAATAAGAGAAGAAAAGTCCTTTTTTGAAGGGATTGTTTTGAAGAGAGCTGTGGGGATGGTAATGCTTTCTGAAGCGAGGTCACTTTCAGATTCTGAAGAACTGTGTTCAGACCTTAGGTCTGGCATTGCTTCTTCTGTAGGCGCTATGTTTTTTGTCTCAAGCGTCTTGAAAAAGTTGTTTACTGTATGAGTGGATGTTTTCAGGGGTTTAGCATTCTTGCTTGGTTTATTAATTTTTTTTGGAGACATCTTTGGATGGATTCTGCCCCTCTGCCTTCACTAAATCCTTAAGAGATAGATAAAGATCCTGGTGCTGAGTATAAAGTTCTTTAAGTCTATGCTGTCGTTGCAAGTTCTTTATAGGAAGTATAATCTGTTAATCTGGCCCATAGAGAGTAAACACACTGCAGCTATTAGTAGTTAAGGTGTGATCATGTTTTCCATGTGTAGAGGCTTGTACAAATGTCCATATAATGTGTGACACCTTATATTTGGATGTCTGTGCTTGGAGGGCTGTGTTTGATGTGTTATATCTTTATCTCAGTGGAGAGGATTACTCTATGAGACTTTTCCACATGTAGCAGCGTATGTGTTAATTATAGCAGGGTATGTAAGCTTTCATTTTGTCAAATGCACTTGAGGGGATGTTTATAACACCTTTAATCTAGCTGTCAAAGTTGTTAGTGCACCGCTTGCTATAATATGTCTTTAACACTGTGAGGGTGATGGAGCACAACTTTTCTTTTATAGCAGGGTGAATATTACATGTTCCGTTTTTCTTACCCCCTTGTTGCAGTGATCTATTTGCTGTAGCTTGCTCCCGGTGGATGGTATTTTAAGTGCGCATCAAAACTTTAGTAAAGGCTGCGGCCCGTCGCTGCATTTTCTTCAGTACGTTCCGGTGTGGCATTTAAGGGACCGGAGTTCTGGTAGGTCTATGTGCTTTCCGGATGATTTGTCTCTGAGTTTCCCTTAATGTAGGTGTCTCCGGACCCTGATCTTCTCCTACCATGCCGCCATCAGAGTTTGAAACGAGGTGTGTATGTGCGCTCAGTGCGCTCTCTCCCCAAAGGCAGATCTCCTGCAGCAAGGCACACAGGTCTAGCAGAACCTATGTCTGAGGTTAGTCGCTCATTTATCTAGCGGATTATGGCCTTAAAGTGCAGGATGGCTAATGCCTAAGGCGTTTTCACCTAGCTGGGGCCTAAGAGCTCAGTTAGACAGCCGCCATCTCTCAGGCTGGCTAGCTCGGCCCCCCCGACAAATTGTATTTTTTATTATAATAAATGTAATTATAGGGGCAAGCTCAGATTGGATGACCCTAGCCTACCCCTATGATGAGGCAGGCTAGGGACACCCCCAGAAGTCCCATGATACACTGGGCGTCACTATATTTGAAGCCACATGGGGGAGAAAGGATAGGGCTATATGTGGCTTTTTATATAAAAACATTTTTTTATTATTAAAATATATTGATTACCACCCACGAGGCACTCAGCACATATTCAGAGCATCAGAAGCCTGCCTAATGGCTTCCGATGCTCTGCTTGACTGCTGGGCCCCACTTGGAGCAAAACCAGAAGTGATCGCTCTGTGGGAGCGATAAAAATGGAGCCCGGCAGTCAGTAACAGTATTGTAGGATGCCTCAACATCGCTGCAATACTGATGGAATACTGCTTCCAGCGCTCAGATTACCCGAGGATGTGTCAGGCACGTCCTTGGTCCTTAACGACAGCTTTTTGCAGGATGTGCCTGACACATCCTCGGTTATTAAGGGGTTAAACTGCATCATATGAAAAAAATGTTTGGATAATGTACAAAAACATTGATATTGTTATTGGAATAAATGTAAATTTTGTTTCAGCAAATGGGTTATAAATTATTCAGCAGTAAAGTTGTTTTTTCTCTAATAAATGTTATTTTGATATTAATAGTTGCATTTCCTTAAGTAAGAATCAGCAAGAGCTGACAGATTTAAGTACCATTCAGACACATCCTATTTAATTATTTCTACAAAATTAGTGAGATATTTTATATTACATTTTAGTAAAAAAAAATTAGAATTGTATTAGTTTTTTATACAATAATATAACTATAATATGTTTGTGCAGTTTATACACTTCTGTTGAATTATAATTTTGCATTAGAAATAAAGAACAAATATTTAATCTATATTTTCTAAAAGATAGATATTACAAGATATGTTTATGCCAAAATAATTGTAATTGTATTTATTTATTTATTAGTATTAGTATTATTGTTACAAATACAAAAAGAACAGTAATAATACAGAAAATCATACCTATGTACAAACACATTCATTTATAGCACATAACCCCTTACCTGGTGGCACAAAAGCTAAGAAGACACACAGGAACGCCACAACTGATCTCATCATTGCGTGATTTCAGGGAGCTTCTATTGCGAGATGTATGCGGTCTGCTATGATTCTAGCATACTCTAGCCATAAAATCCTAAATTTTAAGGATCCAGGATTGTAAAATACACCTATCAAAATATAGGGGAGTGGCAAATGGAGCAGGAAGTAATTGTTGGGAACTTATAAAATTATATTTACATGTACTGTTTAAGAAACAAAATAAACTACAAAATTGCCATAAGAACCTTTGCACTGCAGAGAGAGAAGTTTCAAATTTACATATATTGATATGATTTTTAGTAAGGAAGACATATATAGCTAACCAGTAAACTAAAGTCATTGTTTTTTTTATTACAGTATACAGCTGGCTAAAATAATTTACATATAAGAGAATTCTATAAGACATATATTTAGAGCTAGATTACAAGTGGAGCACAAAAAATATAAGCTCTATTGCGGGCTAATACCGCTCAAGCTATTCTTGCGCTCATATTACAAGTTAAAAAGTAGACAGACCTCTGGAAGGGGCGGAGCATTAGGATGCCTGCAGCTTCACGCTCTACATCATGAGATCGTGTAACATCCACTGCACAACGCTGTTATTCTTGGCCGTTCAATTATCTGGCTGGCCCGGATTGAGGGATACAGCTATCCAGCATTACCGAGGTCTATATGGCAGCTGTGCGCTTTCGTGGCTGAAGCACTTTCATTTCTATTACAGGACCACTTCTCTTTGTGACCTGCACACTAAGTCGCCTGCACATTGTGGAGATCTCACTGGATGGCAGACGGGCAACTCCCGCGGCTCCCGCAAAACATCCTACCTGAAGGGGCCTTGAACTACTCCTAAAGGTACCCCTGCTTGGAAATGGACTTTGTGAACAGCCTTACCAGCTATTGTGAGTGGCCCTTTTTATACTTTATTACTCGGTTGATGGCATTGTCTATTCAAAAGATTGTGACATATAAATGGCAAGGTAACAGCTTGCGTGCACTGGATTCAATTAGAGTTTGTTTAGCCCATTTATTGTTACATAAGAATCCCTTCCTGCCAATTCTTCAGGTAATTTAACAATACACTAAAAAGGTCCACTTCTAACAATTGTATACAGTAAAGAGGATAACCTGCCTATATACATCTCTGGTGACATATTACTTAAGGCCTGACTGCTATATTCACACTCTGCAGCTTTGTGAACTTATAAACATGTTTCCTGCTGATGGAAATATAAACCTCCCAAGACCCAACAGGGTAGGAGTGGAATGTAATGGTTTATAGGGCAGCCCCTACTTCCTCTATGTGCAGTTTGGAACTTTGGAAGTGGGCTGCTCTTGGGCACTGATACAACACCCTTTGTAATCAGCTTCAGAAGGAATCTGTATGGTGTCTAGCTCTATATGGTGTGTCTGGAGTGAAGTAGTCTGAGAGAATAAGGCTCTAAACACTAAGTGACACTGGTTTTGCTGACAACTAGCCCTAGGATATATTTTGAACAAAAAGGTGGGGTAGCGCCTGAGAACAGCGTTATCCCACTCAAAAAGTATGCACAGAAAGCACTCTGGGCCATGACTATTAGGCAGTATAGTTCCGTTCAAAGTTTAAAATATAACTTTTATTGTCTTAATGTTAAAATAAGGGTAACACACATTTTAAAACCAACACAGACACTGACTCATGTGATTGGTGAGAAAGTAAACAAAGTGGGGAGTGTAATTATATATCCAGGCCTTCCTGTAAATCTGTATACACTTCACCTACAATAAATTCACATAAAAATCGCTCTGTGTATTGCACGTCTCTTTGTTGTGGCTGTTGTGTACGTTAGTAGCTGCTAATGATATATGTTGATACAGTTTCCATTTCATGGCCACTTGTCTGAGGTAAACTACTGAACTCACTCAGGCACTCGGCTCTAATAAGCCCTCAATGGGCAGCGCTAATATAGATAAGAGCTCTCAGTTATGGGTCAGCAAATTTATAAGGGAATATCAAAACTAGTGTTTAAACTGTACAGTCGCTGCTCCAGCTGGAAATAATTTCTTACACATTAAGCTTATTAGCCCCTCAGTGTTACATGTGCTATCTTTATAAATATAAGGTTGATTTAACCTGGAGTTATGAGAGGTTTCTTACAATGTATTATAAATGAAGTTAGCGGCAGGATCTGAATAGATGTACTTTCAATTCATCTATATTGTATAAATGACACTGAAAAAAAGGTGTTTAACCCCTTAATAACCTCAGCACTTTTCCATTTTCTGTCCGTTTGGGACCAGGGCTATTTTTACATTTTTGCTGTGTTTGTGTATAGCTGTAATTTCCCTCTTACTCATTTACTGTACCCACACATATTATATACCCCTTTTCTCATCATTTAATGTACTTTCTAAAGATATCATTATTTTCATCATATCTTATAATTTAATATAAAAAAAATTATAAAATATGAGGAAAAAAATTGAAAAAAACACACTTTTTCTATGTTAACCCCTAAAATCTGTTACACATCTACAACCACCAAAAAAAAATATGCTAAATAGTTTCTAATTATTGTCCTGAGTTTAGAAATACTCAATGTTTACATGTTCTTTGCTTTTTTTCCAAGTTATAGGTAGGGATGGGCGAATGTGTAAATTTTCGAATTTCGAATGTAGAACAAATGTTATTACAGAAATTCGAATTCTAAATCCAAATGTTGATAAGAACAAATATTCTTAAAAATTCGAAAATCGAATGTTATTTACAGTTTTCGAATGTAACTTTCGAATTCGAATGTTTATAATTATATCGAATGTCCACATTCGAAATTTCGAATTTAACATTCTATTTAACAAATGTAAATTGATACATAATAGATACAAATATATCATTTTGAATGTTTCCATATAGAATATTGCATAATTTGAATATTACATTTAAAGAAAGCATTAGAAATATTATTACAAACATATAAATTCGAATTTTTCAAATTCGAATATAAATTTGAATTTTTCGAATTCGAATATTGCATAATTCGAATATTACATTTAAAGAAAAAGCATTAGAAATACTATTACAATCTAACGGCTAGATTTAGAGTTTTGTCGGTAACGACACGCGTAGCTAACGCTGGCTTTTTTCTGGCCGCACCTTTAAAATAACTCTGGTATTGAGAGTCCACAGAATGGCTGCGTTAGGCTCCAAAAAAGGAGCGTAGAGCATATTTAACGCAACTGCATCTCTCGATACCAGAGTTGCTTACGGACGCGGCCAGCCTCAAAAACATGCTCGTGCACGATTCCCCCATAGGAAACAATGGGGCTGTTTGAGCTGAAAAAAAACCTAACACCTGCAAAAAAGCCGCGTTCAGCTCCTAACGCAGCCCCATTGTTTGCTATGGGGAAACACTTCCTACGTCTGCACCTAACACTCTAACATGTACCCCGAGTCTAAACACCCCTAACCTTACACTTATTAACCCCTATTCTGCCGCCCCCGCTATCGCTGACCCCGGAATATTATTTTTAACCCCTAATCTGCCGCTCCGTAAACCGCCGCTACTTACATTATCCCTATGTACCCCTAATCTGCTGCCCCTAACACCGCCGACCCCTATATTATATTTATTAACCCCTAATCTGCCCCCCACAACGTCGCCTCCACCTGCCTACACTTATTAACCCCTAATCTGTCGACCGGACCTGAGCGCTACTATAATAAAGTTATTAACCCCTAATCCGCCTCACTAACCCTATAATAAATAGTATTAACCCCTAATCTGCCCTCCCTAACATCGCCGACACCTAACTTCAATTATTAACCCCTAATCTGCCGACTGGAGCTCACCGCTATTCTAATAAATGTATTAACCCCTAAAGCTAAGTCTAACCCTAACACTAACACCCCCCTAAATTAAATATAATTTTAATCTAACAAAATTAATTAACTCTTATTAAATAAATTATTCCTATTTAAAGCTAAATACTTACCTGTAAAATAAATCCTAATATAGCTACAATATAAATTATAATTATATTATAGCTATTTTAGGATTAATATTTATTTTACAGGCAACTTTGTAATTATTTTAACCCGGTACAATAGCTATTAAATAGTTAAGAACTATTTAATAGCTAAAATAGTTAAAATAATTACAAATTTACCTGTAAAATAAATCCTAACCTAAGTTACAATTAAACCTAACACTACACTATCAATAAATTAATTAAATAAAATACCTATAATTATCTACAATTAAACCTAACACTACACTATCAATAAATAAATTAAATACAATTCCTACAAATAAATACAATGAAATAAACTAACTAAAGTACAAAAAATAAAAAAGAACTAAGTTACAAAAAATAAAAAAATATTTACAAACATTAGAAATATATTACAACAATTTTAAACTAATTACACCTACTCTAAGCCCCCTAATAAAATAACAAAGCCCCCCAAAATAAAAAAAATGCCCTACCCTATTCTAAATTACTAAAGTTCAAAGCTCTTTTACCTTACCAGTCCTGAAAAGGGCCCTTTGCGGGGCATGCCCCAAGAAGTTCAGTTCTTTTGCCTGTTAAAAAAAACATACAATACCCCCCCCCAACATTACAACCCACCACCCACATACCCCTAATCTAACCCAAACCCCCCTTAAATAAACCTAACACTAAGCCCCTGAAGATCTCCCTACCTTGAGTCGTCTTCACCCAGCCAAGCCAAATTCTTCATCCAAGCGGAGCAAGAAAAGGTCCTCCATCCGGTAGAAGTCTTCATCCAAGCGGGGCAGAAGAGGTCTTCCATCCGATTGAAGTCTTCATCCAAGAGGCATCTTCTATCGTCATCCATCCGGAGCGGAGCGTCAGCATCCTGAAGACCTCCGACGCGGAACATCCATCCTGGCCGACGACTGAACGACGAATGACGGTTCCTTTAAATGACGTCATCCAAGATGGCGTCCCTCGAATTCCGATTGGCTGATAGGATTCTATCAGCCAATCGGAATTAAGGTAGGAATATTCTGATTGGCTGATGGAATCAGCCAATCAGATTGAGCTTGCATTCTATTGGCTGTTCCGATCAGCCAATAGAATGCGAGCTCAATCTAATTGGCTGATTGGATCAGCCAATCGGATTGAACTTGATTCTGATTGGCTGATTCCATCAGCCAATCAGAATATTCCTACCTTAATTCCGATTGGCTGATAGAATCCTATCAGCCAATCGGAATTTGAGGGATGACGTCATTTAAAGGAACCGTCATTCGTCGTTCAGTCGTCGGCCAGGATGGATGTTCCGCGTCGGAGGTCTTCAGGATGCTGCCGCTCCGCTCCGGATGGATGACGATAGAAGATGCCTCTTGGATGAAGACTTCAATCGGAAGGAAGACCTCTTCTGCCCCGCTTGGATGAAGACTTCTACCGGATGGAGGACCTCTTCTTGCTCCGCTTGGATGAAGAATTTGGCTCGGCTGGGTGAAGACGACTCAAGGTAGGGAGATCTTCAGGGGCTTAGTGTTAGGTTTATTTAAGGGGGGTTTGGGTTAGATTAGGGGTATGTGGGTGGTGGGTTGTAATGTTGGGGGGGTATTGTATGTTTTTTTTACAGGCAAAAGAGCTGAACTTCTTGGGGCATGCCCCGCAAAGGGCTCTGTTCAGGGCTGGTAAGGTAAAAGAGCTTTGAACTTTAGTAATTTAGAATAGGGTAGGGCATTTTTTTTATTTTGGGGGGCTTTGTTATTTTATTAGGGGGCTTATTTCATTGTATTTATTTGTAGGAATTGTATTTAATTTATTTATTGATAGTGTAGTGTTAGGTTTAATTGTAGATAATTATAGGTATTTTATTTAATTAATTTATTGATAGTGTAGTGTTAGGTTTAATTGTAACTTAGGTTAGGATTTATTTTACAGGTAAATTTGTAATTATTTTAACTATTTTAGCTATTAAATAGTTCTTAACTATTTAATAGCTATTGTACCTGGTTAAAATAATTACAAAGTTACCTGTAAAATAAATATTAATCCTAAAATAGCTATAATATAATTATAATTTATATTGTAGCTATATTAGGATTTATTTTACAGGTAAGTATTTAGCTTTAAATAGGAATAATTTATTTAATAAGAGTTAATTAATTTCGTTAGATTAAAATTATATTTAACTTGGGGGGGTGTTAGTGTTAGGGTTAGATTTAGCTTTAGGGGTTAATACATTTATTAGAATAGCGGTGAGCTCCAGTCGGCAGATTAGGGGTTAATAATTGAAGTTAGGTGTCGGCGATGTTAGGGAGGGCAGATTAGGGGTTAATACTATTTATTATAGGGTTTGGGAGGCGGATTAGGGGTTAATAACTTTATTATAGTAGCGGTGCGGTCCGCTCGGCAGATTAGGGGTTAATAAGTGTAGGCAGGTGGAGGCGACGTTGAGGGGGGCAGATTAGGGGTTAATAAATATAATATAGGGGTCGGCAGTGTTAGGGGCAGCAGATTAGGGGTACATAAGGATAACGTAGGTAGCGGCGCTTTGTGGTCGGCAGATTAGGGGTTAATTATTGTAGGTAGCTGGCGGCGACGTTGTGGGGGGCAGGTTAGGGGTTAATAAATATAATATAGGGGTCGGCGGTGTTAGGGGCAGCAGATTAGGGGTACATAAGTATAACGTAGGTGGCGGTCGGCAGATTAGGGGTTAAAAAAATTTAATCGAGTGTCGGCGATGTGGGGGGCCTCGGTTTAGGGGTACATAGGTAGTTTATGGGTGTTAGTGTACTTTAGAGCACAGTAGTTAAGAGCTTTATAAACCGGCGTTAGCCCAGAAAGCTCTTAACTACTGACTTTTTTCTGTGGCTGGAGTTTTGTCGTTAGATTTCTAACGCTCACTTCAGCCACGACTCTAAATACCGGAGTTAGAAAGATCCCATTGAAAAGATAGGATACGCAATTGACGTAAGGGGATCTGCGGTATGGAAAAGTCGCGGCTGAAAAGTGAGCGTTAGACCCTTTTTTGAATGACTCCAAATACCGGCGGTAGCCTAAAACCAGTGTTAGGAGCCTCTAACGCTGGTTTTCACGGCTACCACCAAACTCCAAATCTAGGCCTAAATTCTAATTTTTCGAATTTGAATACACGTATTGCATAATTTGAATATTACATTTAAAGAAAAAGCATTAGAAATACTATTACAATCTAAATTCGAAATTTTCGAATTCGAATATTGCATAATTCGAATATTACATTTAAAGAAAAAGCATTAGAAATACTACTACAATCTAAATTCGAATTTTTCGAATTCGAATACACGTATTGCATAATTCGAATATTACATTTAAAGAAAAAGCATTAGAAATACTATTACAATCTAAATTCGAATTTTTTCGAATTCGAATATTGCATAATTCGAATATTACATTTAAAGAAAAAGCATTAGAAATACTATTACAATCTAAATTCAAATTTTTTGAAAAGAATATTTTCGAATGTAATCGTAAAATTCGAAACCGAACATTCGAAAATCGAATGTTAGAATGTTATGTAAACATTCGAAATTCAATTCAAATGAACGAATGTGTTAAAATTCGTGCCGTTTTTCGAATGTTCCGAAACATTCGCCCATCCCTAGTTATAGGGCAATAAATACTAGTAGCACTTTGCTATTTCCAAACCACTTTTTTTCAAAATTAGCACTAGTTACATTGGGACACTGATATCTTTCAGGAATCTCTGATTATCCCTTGACATGTGTATATTTTTTTAGAAGCCATCCCAAAGTATTGATCTAGGCCCATTTTGGTATATTTCATGCCACCATTTCACCACTAAATGCGATAAAATAAAAAAAAATTGTTCACTTTTTCACAAATTTTTTCACAAACTTTAGGTTTCTTACTGAAATTATTTACAAACAACTTGTGCAATTATGGCATAAATGGTTGTAAATGCTTCTCTGTGATCCCCTTTGTTCAGAAATAGCAGACATATATGGCTTTGGCGTTGCTTTTTGGTAATCAGAAGGCCGCTAAATGCCACTGCGCACCACATGTGTATAATGCCCAGCAGTGAAGGGGTTAATTAGGGAGCTTGTAAGGTTAATTTTAGCTTTAGTATAATGTAGTAGACAACCCAAAGTATTGATCTAGGCCCATTTTGGTATATTTCATGCCCCCATTTCACCGCCAAATGCGATCAAATAATAAAAAAAAAAACGTTACATTTTTAACAATTTTAGGTTTCTCACTGAAATTATTTACAAACAGCTTGTGCAATTATGGCACAAATGGTTGTAAATGAGGATCCCCTTTGTTCAGAAATAGTAGACATATATGGCTTTGGCGTTGCTTTTTGTCCAGCAGTTAAGGGGTTTATTAGGTAGCTTGTAGGGTTAATTTTTAGCTTTTGAGGCCTATTTATCAAACCGTCAACTGAAAATGCAATTGAATTCCACATCGAAGTTGTCTCGAGATTGATGTGCCGTAGTTATCAAAGTCTTAAGATCGAAATAACTTGAAATTTGTGACGTAACATACGATCCAACGGTTCCAATTCAACGCAGATCAATGTGAATAGAAAACCTGCGGAATTCAAGCATAATTCTTTGTATTCACCCTCCTATTCGACACAATTTGAAGCTATCAAAAAATGAACAGTTACGCTCGCATCTTATCCGACGCAGCATACCTAGTTTTCAATCCGCCGCCTTAGAGGTCGCAGATGCTATAGAAGTCAATGGGAATCGGAAAACACTGAAATCTTATGTTCGATGCTGCGAGAGAGTGAAGCATATCACCTAATAAAACTCAATGTAAAACATTATTAAATATGTATGCCCTTTTATATATATGTATGCCCCTTTTATAAATGAAAACAGTGCACAGCAATGACAAAGATTTAAAAAGAAAAATAAATTCACACAAAGGATAGCAAGAGAATGAAAACAGTTCACAGCAATGACAAAAATTTAAAAAAGAAAAACAAATTAACACAAAGGATAGCAAGAGTATGAAAACAGTGCACAGTAATGACAAAGATTTAAAAAAGAAAAAAAAATCACACAAAGGATAGCAAGAGAATGAAAACAGTGCACAGCAATGACAAAGATTTAAAAAAGAAAAAAATCACACAAAGGATAGCAAGAGAATGAAAACAGTGCACAGCAATGACAAAGATTTTAAAAAGAAAAACAAATTCACACAAAGGATAGCAAGAGAATGAAAACAGTGCACAGCAATGACAAAAATTTAAAAAAGAAAACCAAATTCACACAAAGGATAGCAAAGGAATAAAAACAGTGCACAGCAATGACAAAGATTTAAAAAAGAAAAACAAATTCACACAAAGGATAGCAAGAGAATGAAAACAGTGCACAGCAATGACAAAGATTTTAAAAAGAAAAACAAATTCACACAAAGGATAGCAAGAGAATGAAAACAGTGCACAGCAATGACAAAGATTTTAAAAAGAAAAACAAATTCACACAAAGGATAGCAAGAGAATGAAAACAGTGCACAGCAATTATGCTATCAATTAATTACGCACAACACCTGCATATTTATATAGGCATGACATATGAACTCTGATTTTCTGTTTGTATGGCAGCGTCGTAGAGGCTTAAAAGGTCAATCACTCGTATTAGTTTTCAAATAAACAATGTCACTGTTTTCATTCTGTTGCTATGCTTTTTTGGAAGTAGAATGCCATTTAAAAGTTATTTATATGTAGTTTCTACCGTTTATGTCACTGTTTTACTTTGCACTTTCAAAATACATTGAAATAATTTTTAAATGGTATTATGAATCATATAAAGGTTAGAAAACAATATTTCACATCATAATGTTCAACATTGCATTCTTTTTGTTACTTAGGTTTGCAAATGTTTACACCACTATCGGCTAGATTACGAGTTATGTGTTATGAGGGGTGCGGTACTAACTTGCCAGTTATTTGCACCGCCCACTTACCTACAGCACTGGTATAACAGGTTTACAAAAACCCGACGTTAGCAAGCAAGAAGTGAGTGTAGAGCAAAATTGAGCTCCATACTGCACTCCAATACCAGCACTGCGATAAGATGCGGTAAACTGGTTTTACGTGCTCGTGCACGATTTCCTCATAGACATCAATGGGGAGATCCGGCTGAATAAAAACCTAACACCTGCAAAAAAGCAGTGTAAAGCTCCATAACGCAGCCCCATCGATTCCTATAGGGAAACAAAATTTATGTTTACACCTAAAACCCTAACATGAACCCCAAGTCTAAACACCCCTAATCTTACACTTATTAACCCCTAATTTGCCGTTCCGACATCCCCGACACCTACATTATACTTATTAACCCTTAATCTGCCACCCCCGACATCGCCGACACCTACATTATACTTATTAACCCCTAATCTGCTGCCCCCAACATCGCCAACACCTACATAATGTTATTAACCCCTAATCTCCCATCCC
The DNA here is from genome assembly GCF_027579735.1 of Bombina bombina. Taxonomy (NCBI): domain Eukaryota; kingdom Metazoa; phylum Chordata; class Amphibia; order Anura; family Bombinatoridae; genus Bombina; species Bombina bombina. Next base: position 251,276,589 of record NC_069506.1, on the reverse strand, counting down.
CAATGTCACCGCAACCGACCTACACTTATTAACCCCTAACCTGCCACCCCCAACGTCGCCGCCACTATACTAAATTTATTAACCCCTAAACCTAAGTCTATCCCTAACACCCCCTAACTTTAATATAATTAAAATAAATCTAAATAAAAATTCCTATCATTAACTAACTAATTCATATTTAAAACTAAATACTTACCTGTAAAATAAACCCTAAGCTAGCTACAATATAACTAATAGTTACATTGTAGCTAGGTTAGGGTTTATTTTTATTTCCCAGGCAAGTTTGTATTTATTTTAACTAGGTAGAATAGTTACTAAATAGTTATTAACTATTTACTAACTACCTAGCTAACATAAATACAAATGTACCTGTAAAATAAACCCTAGCCTGAATTACACTAACATCTAACACTACACTACAATTAACCCCTTAAGGACCAAGGACATGCCAGGATCGTCCTTCAAAAAACACCCTTAACGACCAAGGACATTCCTGGCACGTCCTCTGGTCTTTCAAGCGGTGGAAGCGATCCTGATTGCTTCCAGTCGCTTTAATGGTATTGCAGTGATGCCTCGATATTGAGGCATACTGCAATATCAATTTTTTACAAACCGATGCAGAGATAGCCACTCTGTGGCCCTCTCTGCACCGGTAGCGATGGTGCCGATTCATCATCGTTGATGGGTGGGAGCATTGGTGGGTGGGCGGCCCATCGCTACCTGGCATCCGGTTCCTCTATGTGCAATGTGCACGCCGGGTGCAGGGAGCGTGCGGCTTGGCCTGTGTGGGGCACGCACATGAGTGTATGTGCGCACGCAGCAACCACTGCCATCAATGAATGTGAATGGGAAGGAGGGAGAGGGAGGAGATAGCGATCATAGGATCTGGGAGAGGGAGGGGAGTTTTGAGGGGGGGCTTCTATACTACAGAAAAAAATCAATTTATTTAAAAAAAAAAATACTTTTTTTTTTGGAGCAAAATGGGTACTGCCAGTACCCAAGATTGCGGCACATAAGTAGCGGGGGAGGGTTAGAGGGTTGTTTGGGGGAGATCAGCGAGGTTGGGGGCTTAGGGGGGTCCATCAAGGCCACATAATTAGAATTAAAAAAAAAAAAAGCCTTTTATTTCTGCCAGTACTCAAGATTTCTGCCAGTACTCAAGATGGCGGGGACAATTGTGGGGTGGGGGTGAGAAGAGAGCTGTTTAGGAGGGATCAGGGTGTGTGATGTGTCAAGTGGAAGGCTGATCTCTAACAGCTAGATTTATCAAAGGCTAGGCGAACTCTGTATGTGCTTCGCCTGTAACTGCGCCCCAGCTCGCCTTCGGAGAAGCTCACATGTGCGCCTGAATTTATCATAAAAATAGAGGTAACTTTGTGCAGGCGAGCTGGGTCGTAATAATGATAAATTTCGCCTGTCGGAAACGGCATTTACTCCCTATTTACTCCATATTTATCACAGTACATCCCTATAAATATTCACGCCTCCATGTTTTGATTATTAAAAAAGTGTTTTTAAGTTAATATTTATATTATATTTATATTATATAATGTTTCTGTGCTGTTTTTTTATATATGTTGGTAATGTAAGATTGCAAAAAATAAATATATTAAAATATCGATCTATATATATAAAACTGTTGGTACCCATATGTGCCAGTGGAAGCGCACATTTCTGGCAATAACAGTCTCTTCTTGGCGCTGAGCCTTTGAAAAATTAGTTAAAAGAAGAAAGTACTGCATGACAAGATGTAAAAGCATGTATTATAATGGTGTTCGCCTCAGTCTGCATGGCAAAATATACAACACGCAATTGAAGCCGAAATTGCAGTTCCCTATCGGCGCCATGCAATGATAAATAAGAAACTAGGCGGATTTGTAGGTCGGGTTGTTAAATTACGCCTATTACTAATGTAAATTGTAGCACTCGGGAGCGCACCTGTGCTCATAGGTGAATACAAGCAGAGTGCAAAGAAGTTTCTTTCAGATTTGTGCAATTATAGGAGCAGAGTGCTTTGATGAATATGACGATCAGTTTGTATGAGCTATTTTGGACGGAATTGAAGGAGAATGGCTTTGATAAATCTAGCATGCTAAAATTAACCCTACAAGCTCTCTAAAAGCTACCTAATTAACCCCTTCACTGCTGGGCATAATTTAAGTGTGGTGCACAGCGGAATTTAGCGACCTTCTAATTGCCAAAAAGCAACGCCAAAGCCATATATGTCTGCTATTTCTGAACAAAGAGGATCCCAGAGAAGTATTTACAAGCATTTGTGCCATAATTGCACACGCTGTTTGTAAATAATTTCAGTGAGAAACCTAAAGATTGTTAAAAAGTGAGCAATTTTTTTATTTAATCGCATTTGGCGATGAAATGGTGGCATGAAATATACCAAAATGGGCCTTGTCCATGTCTGGATTCCCGCATCACACTTAGGGAGACTTCCCCAAGTTTCATAATTTGCATAAATTAAAAGAGAGAAGCGCTCAACCATAGTTTTTCTCTGTGAAAGGCACATGTTGAGCAAAAAGAGGCTGTTTCTTGAGTGGTAATTAGCCATAGAACAAGCTATTATGCTATTGTTCGTTTCCAGGTTGAGCGCTTCTCTCTTTTTATTTATGCAAATTATGACATTTTGGGAAGTCTCCCTAAATGTGATGTGGGAATCCAGATGTGGACCCGTTGCTCAGTGTGCCTAGAGGGATATGGCTGCACCTCACTGACGAGGCCCACAATAGGCCAAAACGTACGTCTGGGGTTTTGCTGTTTCTCTCGTTCAGAGAAGGATTGCCTGGTATTTCGGGGCTGGACTGTACTGTGAAGTCAGGATCAGACTGATATGCTGCAGGAAAGTTTTTCTCTGTGAAAGGCACACGTTGAGCAAAAAGAGGCTGCTTCTTGAACCAATCAGCCAATCAGATTGAACTTGAATCTGATTGGCTGATTCAATCAGCCAATCAGATTTTTCTACCTTAATTCCGATTGGCTGATAGAATCCTATCAGCCAATCGGAATTCGGCGGACGCCATCTTGGATGACGTCATTTAAAGGAACCTCATTCGTCGGGAAGTCGTCGTGCCGGAAGGATGCTCCGCGGCAGAGGAGCGAACTAAGAAGATTGAAGATGCCGATTTGCTTGAAGACATCGCTGATGGAAGAAGACTCTCTGCCGCTTGCTTCAAGACATCGCCTGGATGGATGAAGACTTCACTGCCGCTTGCTGGAACACATCGCCTGGATCGGATGAGGAGTTCTGCCCGGGTGGGTGAAGACAAGGTAGGGAGATCTTCAGGGGGGGTAGTGTTAGGTTTATTTAAGGGGGGTTTGGGTTAGATTAGGGGTATGTGGGTGGTGGGTTGTAATGTTGGGGGGTGGTATTGTGTTTTTTTTTGCAGGCAAAAGAGCAGTTTTCTTTGGGGCATGCCCCCACAAAAGGCCCTTTTAAGGGCTGGTAAGGTAAAAGAGCTTTGAACTTTTTTTAATTTAGAATAGGGTAGGGAATTTTTATTATTTTGGGGGTTTATTATTTTATTAGGGGGCTTAGAATAGGTGTAATTAGCTTAAAAATCTTGTAATCTTTTTTTTATTTTTTGTAATTTAGTGTTTGTTTTTTTTTGTAATTTAGTTCAGTTTATTTAATTGTATTTTTAGATAGATATTTGTAGTTTATTTAATTTATTGATAGTGTAGGTGTATTTGTAACTTAGGTTAGGATTTATTTTACAGGTAATTGGGTAATTATTTTAACTAGGTAGCTATTAAATAGTTAATAACTATTTAATAGCTATTATACCTAGTTAAAATAATGAACAATTTACCTGTAAAATAAATATAAACCCTAACATAGCTATAATGTAATTATTAATTATATTGTAGCTATCTTAGGGTTTATTTTATAGGTATTTAGATTTAAATAGGAATATTTTAATTAATAATATTAATATTAGATTTATTTTAATAAGAGTTTAGTTAGGATGTTAGAGTTAGATAGGGTTATTATACTTAATATATATATAATATAATAACGATATTAACTATATGAACCCTAATATAATTAGGGTTAATATAGTTAATATAGCTGGCGGCGGTGTAGGGGGATTAGATTAGGGGTTAATACATTTATTATAGGTGGCCGCGGTGTAGGGGGATGTAGATTGTAGGCAAAAGAGCAGTTTACTTTGTGACAAAGCCCCGCCAAAAGCCCTTTTAAGGGCTGGCAAAAGAGCTGTTACTTTGGGGCATGCCCCGCAAAAAGCCCTTTTAAGGGCAGGCAAAAGAGCTGTTACTTTGGGGCAATGCCACGCAAAAAGCCCTTTTCAGGGCTATTTGTAGGGTTAGACTTAGGTTTAGTGGCAGGGATAGTTTAGTATTTTAGGGGTTAAATAATTTAATATAGATGGCGGCGGGGTAGGGGGATTAGATTAGGGGTTAATAATTTTAAAATAGATAGCGGCGGGGTAGGGGCTCACTTTAGGGGTTAGGTAAGGTAGATGGCGGTGGTGTTAGGGGCTCACTTTAGGGGGTTATAGATTTAATATAGCTGGCGGCGGTTTAGGGGTTAATAACTTTATTAGGTAGCGGCGGGCTCCGGGAGCGGCAGTTTAGGGGTTAATACATATTTTATTGTTAGGCTAGTGAGGGGGGATAGCGGATAGAGGGTTAGACGTGTCGGGCTATGTTAGGGAGGCGTGTTAGACTCGTCGGGCTATGTTAGGGAGGCGTGTTAGACAGTGCGGGTGATTTAGACTTTAGTCAGGTTTTGTAGGCGCCGGCAGTTTCTAATGTGCCGCAAGTCACTGGCGACACCAGAAATTTATACTTGCGCAGATTTCTGGACATCGCTGGTTTGTCAGACTTACGGCACGTTAGCATCTGACGGCGCCATATATGGGATAGCTCGAGTTGCGAGCTGAAACTGCGGGCGACGCGGGTTCCCTCGCTTGCGCCGCAAACTACGATCTATATCGGATTGCGCCCATGTTGTGCCAAAAGAGGCTGCTTCTTGGGTGGTAATTAGCCATAGAACAAGCTATCATGCTATTGTTCGTTTCCAGGTTGAGCGTTTCTCTCTTTTTATTTATGCAATATGTTGGGTTGTCTACTACACTACACTAAAGTAAAAAAAAGCTAAAATTAACCCTACAAGCTCCCTAATTAACTCCTTCTCTGCTGGGCATAATACACGTGTGGTGCGCAGCGGCATTTAGCTGCCTTCTAATGACTAATTACTACTAATTGTGCAATTATAGGAGCAGAGTGCTTTGATGAATATGACGATCAGTTTGTATGAGCTATTTTGGACGGAATTGAAGGAGAATGGCTTTGATAAATCTAGCATGCTAAAATTAACCCTACAAGCTCTCTAAAAGCTACCTAATTAACCCCTTCACTGCTGGGCATAATTTAAGTGTGGTGCACAGCGGAATTTAGCGACCTTCTAATTGCCAAAAAGCAAAGCCAAAGCCATATATGTCTGCTATTTCTGAACAAAGGGAATCCCAGAGAAGCATTTACAACCATTTGTGCCATAATTGCAAAAGCTGTTTGTAAATAATTTCAGCCAATCAGATTGAGCTCGCATTCCTTTTTCTTTTCCTACCTTAATTCCGATTAGCTGATAGAATCCTATCAGCCAATCAGAATTCGAGGGACGCCATCTTGGATGACGTCCCTTAAAGGAACTTTCATTCGTCGTCTAGTCGTCGGAAGAAGAGGATGGATCCGCGCTGGAGGTCTTCAAGATGGAGCCGGTCGTCATCGGATGGAAGAACATAGAAGATGCGGCTTGGATGAAGATGTTTGTATTGTATGGTGTTTTTTTTACAGGCAAAAGAGCTGAATTCTTTGGGGCATGCCCGCAAAGGGCCCTTTTAAGGGCTGGTAAGGTAAAAGAGCTTTTCTATTTTAATTTTAGAATAGGGTAGGGCATTTTTTTATTTTGTGGGGCTTTGTTATTTTATTAGGGGGCTTAGAGTAGGTGTAATTAGCTTAAAATTGTTGTAATATTTTTCTAATGTTTGTAAATATTTTTTTATTTTTTGTAACTTAGTTCTTTTTTATTTTTTGTACTTTAGTTAGTTTATTTAATTGTATTTATTTGTAGGTATTGTATTTAATTAATTTATTGATAGTGTAGTGTTAGGTTTAATTGTAACTAGGTAGCTATTAAATAGTTATTAACTATTTAATAGCTATTGTACCTGGTTAAAATAAATACAAAGTTGCCTGTAAAATAAATATTAATCCTAAAATAGCTACAATTTAATTATAATTTATATTGTAGCTATATTAGGGTTTATTTTACAGGTAAGTATTTAGCTTTAAATAGGAATACTTTATTTAATAAGAGTTAATTTATTTCGTTAGATTTAAATTATATTTAACTTAGGGGGGTGTTAGGGTTAGGGTTAGACTTAGCTTTAGGGGTTAATACATTTATTAGAGTAGTGGTGAGGTCTGGTCGACATATTAGGGGTTAATACTTGAAGTTAGGTGTTGGCGATGTTAGGGAGGGCAGATTAGGGGTTAATACTATTTATTATAGGGTTAGTGAGGCGGATTAGGGGTTAATACATTTATTATAGTAGCTGTGAGGTCCGGTCAGCAGATTAGGGGTTAATAATTGTAGGTAGGTGGAGGCGACGTTGTGGGGGGCAGATTAGGGGTTAATAAATATAATATAGAGGTCGGCGGTGTTAGGGGCAGCAGATTAGGGGTACATAGGGATAACATAGGTTGCGGCGGTGTACGGAGCGGCAGATTAGGGGTTAATAATAATATGCAGGGGTCAGCGATAGCGGGGGCGGCAGATTAGGGGTTAATTAGTGTAAGGTTAGGGGTGTTTAGACTCGGGGTACATGTTAGGGTGTTAGGTGCAGACATAGGAAGTGTTTCCCCATAGGAAACAATGGGGCTGCGTTAGGAGCTTAACGCTGCTTTTTTGCAGGTGTTTGTTTTTTTTTTCAGCTGCCCCATTGTTTCCTATGGGGGAATCGTGCACGAGCACGTTTTTGAAGCTGGCCACGTCCGTAAGCACCGCTGGTATTGAGAGTTGCAGTGGCAGTAAATTATGCTCTACGCTCCCTTTTTGGAGCCTAACGCATTGAAAACGCAGCCATTCTGTGAACTCTAAATACCAGCGATATTTAAAAGGTGCGGACAAAAAAAAGCATGCGTAGCTAACGCACCCCTTCTAACGCAAAACTCCAAATCTAGGCCTGAGAATTTTTAACTCAGGACAAAATTTAGAAACTATTTAGCATAGGAGTTTTTGGTGGCTGTAGATGTGTAACAGATTTAAGGGGATAAAGTCAGAAAAAGTGTGCTTTTTCCATTTTTCCATAATATTTTATATATATTTTTTATAGTAAATTATAAGGTATGATGAAAATAATTGTATCTTTAGAAAGTCCATTTAATGACAAGAAAAATGGTATATAATATGTGTGGGTTCAGTAAATGAGTAAGAGGAATATTACAGCTATACACAAACACCACAGAAATGCAAAAATAGCTTTGGTCCCAGGCGGTCAACAAGTGGTGCTCTGGTCAGAAAGGGGTTAAATAAATTACATAAATTAAATGCAATTAACTAAATTACGAAGAAAAAAAAACTAAATTACAATATTTTTTTTTAGATATTTAAACTAATTACACCTAATCTAATAGCCCTATCAAAATAAAAAAGCCCCCCCTCCCAAAAAAAAAAAAAAACTAGCCTAAACTAAATTACCAATAGCCCTTAAATGGGTCTTTTGCAGGGCATTGCCCCAAAGAAATCAGCTCTTTTTTATCCAGGTCATCTGTGAAGCCAGGTTGAGGATAAGGAGTGTACATTCCGGACTCCCTGGCTGCAACCATGATTCCTTCGTCCTCCGGAATTCTGTCATCTAACATCGGTTCCAGGAGGGCCAAATGCCAGAGGGAATCCTGATAGGTAAATATCTCTTAGATACTCTAACATATGTATATGATATATTTTAATCATTTTGATTGCTAATGTCAATGATCTATTCTGTTCACGCAGGTGATTCTGGATATTTTTGTCTTCTGTGGCTGTTCACACCCGTCAAAAAACCCAATGGAGTGAAAGAGGTGTGCTACAACCAGGCACACATTGCCACCAGATAGGTGATTGAGCGCTTGGACATCTCTGGTGGGTTTCTTCAGTACGCCCCCTCCAAAGTCTCCTTAATTTTTAGGATTTGCTGTATGTTTCACAACATTGCCCTAACAATCCCTGATATAGATCTGGAGAGCTTGGATAACCATGGATAACCATGAGTATGGAGAATATATAGAACCATTCCTGGTGTCATGATCCTGTCTAAGACTGTGCCTTTAATTCAGGATCTCCTCCCTTGTCTGATCTCTATTTAAGACACATCTACTCCTCACTGCATTGCTTGATTATTGCAGTCTGAAGATTGTTTGATTCATCCCTCTTCAAGGATTCAACAAGCCAAGTATCAGTTAAAGCATAACTCCTTTTTGAAAGTTTCTAGTCCTATTTTTTGATAACATTGCTCTTTTCTAAACATCAGCTCAACTTCTTGTTATTATGGATATTACCATTACTAACCTCTTCAGCATTTTCTACCATTTCAGTTTACTCAAACCCAGATCTGTCTACTACGAGGCGGGACTTCGCCTCAAGCGTGTATTCCCTGTGACGTCACACGCCGCAACACAAGCTGTGCTGTCGGCGCGTCTCTCTCCCCATACACGCTGAATACTCAGCTCAGAACCACACGCTTAAACAAACAGTCGTGCCGACTTAAACCAAAAAACCCTAAGGAATTAAGGTATGTACATATCATTTAAAAGTTAAGCAGCAATATTATGAGATCTCCAACGTTTTCCAATAAGTGCAATCCTCTCCACCTCGTAACTAAATAGACTTTAAAACAACTATTGCCGGTCAATACGAATGTGCATACATTAAACTCCAATTTGTTGACAAAACATACACATTACTTCATACTCATATATTATTCAATTCTTTGTGGTATATAAAAATGTTTTATTACAATAGGACTGAACAGAGAGTACCATAGAAACCAGTCATTCTTTTGTCAAGTTATTATTTAATTTGAGTCTCCCTGACTGACAGAATTTCAGTTCAGAGAAACATACAAAAATCACTAATCCTACAGAAATCTTGTTATCATTCAGGTTCCCTTATACCAAGTCATGATATAAGGGAGAAAATGAAAACAAACACTCAGATTAATGGTGTAAATAAACTTTATTTTAATAAAAATAAAAGTATTCATCACAGAATAATCAAGCCTATAAAAAGAATAAAAATTACACTTAATTTCAGGTTAATCATGGATCTTCTAGAAATGTCCACACACATATCTTCACTGAATCAAAAGGTGGATATACTAGCCCAAGGATTATCTGAAATAAAGAATGAGAACAGTAATTTGAAAAGGATTCTTAATGAATTAATGTCCCAAAAAACCACTGAACTACCTGAACCACATGTTAATCCCCCCATACCATTTAGTGGTGATCGCACAAAGTTTCGCGAATACAAAAATGCATGTTTGTTGCTCTTTTCATTAAAGCCCAGAACATACCGAACCGAAAAAATAAAAGTATACACTGCTATATCTTATCTCTCAGGCGAACCTCGTGCATGGGCTGATAGGTTCATTGAAAGTGAAGATCCTTTACTTAACTCACTAGATAATTTTTTCCTTACAATGGCAGTTTTATATGATGACATAAATAAACAACAGACTGCAGAACAAAAGTTGAGATCCCTGAAACAAGGGAAAAGGGCAGTGGAGGATTATATAGCTGATTTTCAGCTATGGGCCACTGACTCACAGTGGAACTCAGTAAGCTTAAAAAATCAATTCCGAATAGGCCTTTCGGAACACTTGAAAGATGAACTTTCAAGGGTAGAGTTTCCAGAAACATTAGAAGCTCTCATAAAACTGAGTATATCCATAGATAGGAGATACCGAGAAAGAAAGTCTGAGAGATATCAACTAGAAGGAACACATAAGAAGCCTTATCAATCCTATTCTGAGAAAGCTATAACCACTCCTGTTCCAATGGAGATTGGAGCTATACGTGGACCTTTATCTCAGGATGAGAAACAAAGAAGAAGACTAGCTAATTTGTGTTTATATTGTGCTAACAAAGAACATGAAGTCATTAATTGCCCTCTCCTTCAACGCCAAAAGAAGGGTAAGTTACTTAAAGTTTGTCTCTCTAAAGAACAAAGTAAAACATGTCTCCTTGAAATAAATTTGTCATTACAGTGGGATCTTCAACAAGTACAGATCGAGGCAATCGTTGATTCAGGAGCAGATGGTTTATTTATAGATGAATCAATTGTACAATTAAATAAAATACCAATCATGCAGAAAAAATCTCCAGTTTTTGTAAGGGTTATAGATGGCACACAAATACTAAAGGGCCCAATCACCCATCAGACAATACCACTCATGACAATTACATCTGACGGTCATAAGGAATTCTTAACTTATGATATTATTCCTAGATCAATACATCCAATAATTCTAGGATACCCTTGGTTACAGAAACATAACCCATCAATTGACTGGTCACATAATCACATCACTTTTACATCACAATTTTGTCTAGACACCTGTTATCCATATTTGACAATAGGACATTTGACATCAACTCTACCCAAAGAGTACATAGAGTTCAGTGATGTATTTAATTTAAAACATGCTGAAACACTTCCACCACATAGGCATTTCGACTGCCCGATAGACACTAAACCAGGCATAGAAATACCTTCAGGAAGAATTTTCCCTCTTTCACAGAAAGAACTAAAACATCTGAGGGAATATTTAGATGAAAATCTTAAAAAAGGCTTTATTACTCCCTCATCTTCACCAATTGCTTCAGCAATATTCTTTGTGACAAACAAAGATGGGACACTAAGACCTATCATAGATTATCGAGCACTAAATGCTGTCACCATTAAGAACCGTTATCCATTACCACTCATCCCAGAAATAATTGAACGCCTTCACGGAGCTACCATCTTCACGAAGTTAGATCTAAAAGGCGCATACAATTTAATTCGAATGAAGGCTGGTGATGAGTGGAAGACAGCATTTAAAACTAGATACGGTTTATTCCAATATAATGTAATGTCATTCGGCCTTACGAATGCCCCAGCTACATTCCAATTCTTTATCAATGAAATATGTAAAGAATTGATGGATGTATGTGTCATTGTGTATCTGGATGATATTCTCATATATTCAAAAAATGTATCAGATCACAAAAAACATGTCAGGTGGGTTTTATCAACCCTAAGAGACCACCATTTGTACGCTAAGATGGAGAAATGTCAATTTCACAAAGATACCATCAAATTTTTAGGGTATATCATATCACCCAAAGGTATACAAATGGATCCAGAAAAATTAACAGCTATAGCTAACTGGCCAAAACCTTCATCAATGAAATCACTACAGAGGTTCCTCGGATTCACAAACTTTTATAGAAAGTTTATCAAAAAATTTTCAACTATCGTTCAACCTTTAACTCAATTAACTGGGAAACAAAAATATATATGGGATTCAAAGACAGATGAAGCATTTCAACAGCTAAAGAAAGAATTTACTACTGCACCAGTTCTGAGATTACCAGATCCTGAACTTCCTTACACATTGGAGGTTGACGCATCAAATGTTGGAATTGGTGCAATATTATCACAATCAAGTACTGCAGAATCATTTCTTCATCCAGTAGCTTTCTTTTCTCGTCGACTAACACCTGCAGAAAGAAACTATACAGTTGGAGATAAGGAGTTACTGGCAATGAAGTCTGCAATGGAACATTGGAGACACCTACTCGAAGGAACCACACAACCATTTCAGGTTTTTACTGATCACAAGAATCTCCAATATCTCAAAAAGAATAAAACATTATCCTCACGACAAGTTAGAGGGGCTCTTTTTCTCGATCGATTCAACTTCACCCTAACACATATACCAGGAACTAAGAACACAAAAGCTGATGCCATTTCCAGGTCATTTGAGTTAACTGACGATTCTGAAAATATGACTCAGATAATTCCTTCCACGAAAATAATCGGTGCCACAAACTTGGTAACATCTGACTTGTATCAAGCACAAATTTCTGATTCAGAAATACCTCCTATATGTTCACCTGACTCTGAGTCAGGACTCTACATGTACAAAGAAAAAATTTACGTACCAAACTCCTTGAGAGAACAGATCATCCAACAACACCATAATACTCCATTAGCAGGTCATCCAGGAATTGAAAAGACATATGAGTTACTCAAAAGGACTTATTGGTGGCCACAAATGAAATTGGCGTTACAAGATTATATACTTAATTGCCAAATTTGTGCAACCAAAAAGAAGGAGCACCACAAACCATACGGATTATTATGCCCACTACCAGTTCCACAAAGACCTTGGGATGTTATATCCATGGATTTCATTGTGGATCTACCATTATCACATGCTCATACCACTATAATGGTAGTAGTGGATCATCTAACAAGATTAGCTCATTTTATTCCCTTGAAAAAGGTACCAACTGCCATGACTACAGCAACAGTATTTAATGACCACATTGTCAAGCTTCATGGTTTACCAGCATCAATTGTATCAGATCAAGGTAGTCAATTTACCTCTAAATTTTGGAGATATTTATGTCAAACTTTACATATCACACTGAGGTTCACAACAGCTTTTCACCCACAAACGAACGGACTCACGGAACGTTTGAATCAGACTCTGGAACAGTATCTCAGATGTTTCATATCAACAGAGCAGACAGATTGGTACACTCTGTTGCCAACCGCTGAGTTTGCTTATAACAACTCTGTTAATTCTTCTACTAAGGTAACTCCATTTTTTGCCTCATACGGTTTTCATCCGAGATCTTACCCTAACACTTTATCATCTGACCAATCACCCTCTGTCTCTTCTTACACAGAAAGTCTAAAACATGTCTTGGTATCACTACAAAATCATTTGAATGAGGCAAAGAGGTCTCAAAAAATTTATTATGATAAAAAGAGAACTCCAGCACCTAAGTATCACCTTCATGATCTGGTTTGGTTATCCACAAAAAACATTAAACTTCCGGTACCCTCCAAAAAATTGGCTGATCAATTTATTGGTCCCTTCCCTGTTGTCAAAATCATTAATGACAATGCAGTGACCCTGAAGCTACCACCGGATTTGCGCATCCATCCCTCCTTTCATGTTTCTCTTCTCAAACCCTACAGGGGGACAGCGACTCCGCAGCCTCTTCTCTACAGACCGGCGTTACCTGATCCTCTGGACTATGAGGTGGATAGAATATTGGATTCCAGACGTCGTAGAGGAACATTGGAATACCTGGTTCACTGGAAGGGTTATGATGATAGTGAGGATTCTTGGGTTCCGCTTCGGGATCTGTCTGCACCAGATCTGTTGGCGGATTTTCACTCGTCTTACCCTCTGAAACCTGGACCCCGATCTCATGGGGGGGGGTTCTTGACCGGGGGGATCTGTCATGATCCTGTCTAAGACTGTGCCTTTAATTCAGGATCTCCTCCCTTGTCTGATCTCTATTTAAGACACACCTACTCCTCACTGCATTGCTTGATTATTGCAGTCTGAAGATTGTTTGATTCATCCCTCTTCAAGGATTCAACAAGCCAAGTATCAGTTAAAGCATAACTCCTTTTTGAAAGTTTCTAGTCCTATTTTTTGATAACATTGCTCTTTTCTAAACATCAGCTCAACTTCTTGTTATTTTGGATATTACCATTACTAACCTCTTCAGCATTTTCTACCATTTCAGTTTACTCAAACCCAGATCTGTCTACTATGAGGCGGGACTTCGCCTCAAGCGTGTATTCCCTGTGACGTCACACGCCGCAACACAAGCTGTGCTGTCTCTCTCCCCATACACGCTGAATACTCAGCTCAGAACCACACGCTTAAACAAACAGTCGTGCCGACTTAAACCAAAAAACCCTAAGGAATTAAGGTATGTACATATCATTTAAAAGTTAAGCAGCAATATTATGAGATCTCCAACGTTTTCCAATAAGTGCAATCCTCTCCACCTCGTAACTAAAGAGACTTTAAAACAACTATTGCCGGTCAATACGAATGTGCATACATTAAACTCCAATTTGTTGACAAAACATACACATTACTTCATACTCATATATTATTCAATTCTTTGTGGTATATAAAAATGTTTTATTACAATAGGACTGAACAGAGAGTACCATAGAAACCAGTCATTCTTTTGTCAAGTTATTATTTAATTTGAGTCTCCCTGACTGACAGAATTTCAGTTCAGAGAAACATACAAAAATCACTAATCCTACAGAAATCTTGTTATCATTCAGGTTCCCTTATACCAAGTCATGATATAAGGGAGAAAATGAAAACAAACACTTTAATGGTGTAAATAAACTTTATTTTAATAAAAATAAAAGTATTCATCACACCTGGAGTATGATGCTTTAGGAGTCCAAGCTCGAGTATGAGCTCAATGTTATCTACTCTATATGAAACACATTAACTAATGACCTCCTGTCTAGGTCCACGGATCCTCAGGCGGAAGCAGTGGATGCGTTGACACTTCATTGGTGTTATCAACCTGCTTATATTTTCCCGCCTCTAGTTCTTCTTCCAAAAGTGATCTCCAAAATCATCATGGAGCAATCAATCGTTTGTGCTGCTGGTGGCTTCAGCATGTTCTCACAGGTTTTAATATGCAGATTTTGTTCGGATGTCCAGTTGCCAACCTTGGCCACTTCCATTAAGGCCAGACCTTCTATCTCAATGTCCGTTTTTCCATCAGGATCTCAAATCATTACATTTGAAGGTATGGAAATTGAATTTCTCCAACATTGGTGTGTCCGGTCCATGGCGTCATCCTTACTTGTGGGAATATCTCTTCCCCAACAGGAAATGGCAAAGAGTCCCAGCAAAGCTGGCCATATAGTCCCTCCTAGGCTCCGCCCACCCCAGTCATTCTCTTTGCCGTTGCACAGGCAACATCTCCACAGAGATGGTTAAGAGTTTTTGGTGTTTAAATGTAGTTTTTTATTCTTCTATCAAGTGTTTGTTATTTTAAAATAGTGCTGGTATGTACTATTTACTCTGAAACAGAAAAAGATGAAGATTTCTGTTTGTGAGAGGAAGATGATTTTAGCAGACAGTAACTAAAATTGATTGCTGTTTCCACATAGGACTGTTGAGATGAAGTAACTTCAGTTGGGGGAAACAGTTAGCAGACTTTTCTGCTTAAGGTATGACTAGCCATATTTCTAACAAGACTGTGTAATGCTGGAAGGCTGTCATTTCCCCTCATGGGGACCGGTAAGCCATTTTCTTAGTCTCAAACAGAATAAAGGGCTTAATATGGGCTATAAAACTGATAGACACTTTTATGGGCTAAATCGATTGCTTTATTTGGACATTTTATACATGTTTATGCTGATATTTCACATTTATAAGCTTGGGGAATGTTTTTTAACGGCAGGCACTATGTTAGACACCTTTTCCAGTCAGGGAGGGCCTTCCCAGTTGTAGGCTGAGCCTCATTTTCGCGCCATTACTGCGCAGTTGTTTTTGAGAGCAAGACATGCAGATGCATGTGTGAGGACCTGAAAATAGCTGGAAAAGTTTCTAGAAGGCGTCATTTGGTATCGTATTCCCCTCTGGGCTTGGTTAGGTCACAGCAAAAGCTGTAGCTGGGACTGTATAGGGGTTACATTTGTAAACGTTTGTAAAGGTTTCTCTGACTCAGTGATTAATACTATGTTGCAGGCTTGTAAATCTGTTTATAGAAAGATTTATTATCGAGTTTGGAAGACTTACATTTCATGGTGTTCTTCTCATAAATTCTCTTGGCATTCTTTTAGAATTCCTAGAATGTTACAGTTTCTTCAGGATGGTTTGGATAAAGGTTTGTCTGCAAGTTCCTTGAAAGGACAAATCTCTGCTCTTTCTCTTTTACTCCACAGAAAGATTGCTAAACTTCCTGATATTCATTGTTTTGCACAGGCTTTGGTTCGTATCAAGCATGTCATTAAATCAATCTCTCCTCCTTGGAGATTTAATTTGGTTTTGAAGGTTTTACAGGCTCCTTCATTTGAGCCTATGCATTCTTTGGACATTATACTACTTTCTTGGAAAGTGTTCTTCCTTTTGGCCATCTGTTCTGCTAGAAGAGTTTCTGAATAATCTGCTCTCTCTTGTGAATCTCCTTTTCTGATTTTTCATCAGGTTAAGGCAGTTTTGCGGACTTCATTTAAATTCTTACCTAAGGTTGTGAATTCTAACAACATTAATAGAGAAATTGTTGTCCCTTCTTTGTGTCCTAATCCTAAGAATTCTTTGGAGAGATCTGTACAATCTTTGGATGTGGTGAGAGCTCTGAAATATTATGTATAAGCTACTAAAGATTTCAGGAAGACTTCTAGTCTATTTGTTATCTTTTCTGGTTCCAGGAAAGGTCAGAAGGCTTCTGCCGTTTCTTTGGCATCGTGGTTAAAGCTTTTGATTCATCAAGCTTATTTGGAGTGCCAGCAGGTTCCGCACCGCTAATATATATATTATTATTATTAGTTATTTGTAGAGCGCCAGCAGGTTCCGCAGCGCTAATATATATATTATTATTATTATTAGTTATTTGTAGAGTGGCAGCAGGTTCCGCAGCGCTAATATATATATTATTATTATTATTAGTTATTTGTAGAACACCAGCAGGTTCCTGGCAGTGCGGAGCGGAGCTATTCTGGAAGCCGATGCCATCCTGCGCGGAGAGTCCTCTTCATACAGCCACCGCCGTACACTGAAGCTTTTAATGCAAGGTACCCCTTAAAAAAAAAAAATCAAATCAGTCAATAGGATGAGAGCTACTGAGGGTGACTTTTTTGTAGGGCTATTAGATTAGGTGTAATTATTTTTGATAATTTGATAATTTTATTATAATTATTATAAAAATTATTATTATAATTTTTTGTAATCTTAGAGTTTTTTATTTTTCGTAACTTTTTTGTTTATTTTTTTGTAATGTTCGATTTCTTAAATTTTTCATAGGATTATATTTTTTAAAATTTGTAATTTAGGATTTTTAATTGGTAGTTTTTTTCATTTTATTAGAATAGTAAGGTTAGGTTAATTTATAGTTCAATCTTAGGTTTATTTTTATTTCACAGGTAAGTTTTTTTATTTTTTTACAGATAGTTATATTGTAATTTTAATTTAAAGTTAGGGGGGTGTAAGGGTTAGAGGTTAATAGTTTCATTTAGTTTTTTGTGTGGGGGCTGGCGGTTTAGGGGTTAATAGGTTTATTTAGTGGCGGAGAGGTTTAGGGGATAATATATTTAAATAGTGATGGTGATGTGGGTGGCTGGAGGTTTAGGGGTTAATATAGTTAAATAGTGTTGGTGATGTGGGTGGCCAGAGGTTTAGGGGTTAATATATTTAAATAGTGTTGGCAATGTGGGTGGGCGGCAGATTAGGGGTTAATAACTTTATTTAATAGTCACCCTATGGGTGGGTGGCAGATTAGGGGTTAATAGGTTTAATATAGTATTTAAGATGCAGAAGGGCAGCAGTTTAAGGGTTAATATGTTTATTTAGTGGCGGCAATGTGGGAGGCCGAAGGTTTAGGGGTTATTTATTTTATTTAGTGGAAGCGATATCGGGGAGCGGTGGATTAAGGGTTAATAATTTTTATTAGTGTTGGGGAACGGCGGATTATGGGTTAATACATTTTATTATTGTCTGCGATGTCGGGGAGCGGCGGATTAGGGCTTAATAACTCTTATTAGTGTCGGCGATGTCGGGGAGCGGAGGATTAGGGGTATTTAGTCTAGGGGTTTATGTTAGGGTGTTAGGTTTAAACGTAACTTTCTTTTCTCCATAGACATCAATGGGGTTGCGTTATAGCGATCGCCATTCCGCACTTCAGGTGTTCCCCCATTGATACTCTGATGAGGGAAGAACCCAGGGGCGGAACTACCTGTGGTGCAGAATTCACGATTACGACCAGGCCTAGGAGGTCCCACCCTCAAGAGGGCCCCAGCGCCAGCACAAGAAACTTTTTTATTCCTTTCAACTTTTATTTATTTATTGCCCCTTGTGCCTTGCCTGCTGCACTAGAGTTTAAAAAAAACCAACAACTTCGTATTGAGGTCCTGGTTAACGTCCTATGTGATGTCACCCACCATTAACAGGCTTGCAGTGTCTGCACATATTTGGCAGCAACCGGGCTCCTCACTCAGTGGCGGTGAAGTTTATGCCGCGAGCTGTGGAACTTTTACTGTTGTCTCTATTAGATGGGTGCTAAAGACTGTTAGACTTAGACAGTTCTCCAGTGTGGCTCACTCAGAGGTAAATTATTTTTTACCACCCCGGGTCCTTCCACGGCACTTCCTGTGACTGACTGAGCAGCCAACAGTGGGTAACTTGACTGTACCCCAGTTAACTATCTAATTACTTGCAGCGTCGGGGTAAATATTCAAAAGCACACTGACTCAGCCAGCAGGTGTACCGAAGAGGGAACATCCATGGCCAGATTGAGTGCTGTCTAATTTCTGGGAGTGCGGGGTCAGGCCAGGGGAAATTGCAGCAGCCAACAGTGCGTAACTTGACTGTACCCCAGCTAACTATCTAATAACTTGCAGCGTCAGGGTAAATATTCAAAAGCACACTGACTCAGCCAGCAGGTGTACCGAAGCGAAGAGGGACTGTCTGTGGCCAGATTAAGTGCTGTCTAATTGCTGGGAGTGCGGGGTCAGGCTGGGGACCCACATGCAGTGAAATGAACTAGCAATCAACCCTGGGTAAAGGCTTTACCCAGGGTTGACCCTTGACTGCTAGTAGTAACGTTCATTTCACTGCATGTGGGTCCCCGGCCTGACCCCGCACTCCCAGCAATTAGACAGCACTTAATCTGGCCACGGCAGTCCCTCTTCGCTTCAGTACACCTGCTGGCTGAGTCAGTGTGCTTTTGAATATTTACCCCGATGCTGCAAGTAATTAGATAGTTAGCTGGGGTACAGTCAAGTAACGCACTTTTGGCTGCTGCAAGTTCCCCCCAGCCTGACCCTGCACTTCCAGCAAATATACAGCAATCAATCAGGCCATGGACGGTCCCTCTTCAAAGGCCACTGACTGATTTACCCAGAACACAAATGTAACGAGAATGGTCAGGGCCCAGGGTATGAGATTGAGTGCAATCAGGACATTTAAAGCTAGCACTGTCTGTACACCATATGGGTCCCAATTAGGTTAGGAATGTGGTTATTGTATTGTATTTAAGTATTAAAAGGCAAGAATCTGAGCCTCAAGCTTAGTTCTCAACATGACTCTGACTATAAGAACACTGATTGCATTTACTAGAAGGATATAGTTGCTGTGAAAACAGTGCCAGCACTTTATACTAACTAGTATCACATCTCCCCAAAACTAACAGATGGCAAGTTACAATGGTGATCCAAAAATAGATTATAACGCTGCTGTATAATATGTGCCAGCACTGTACTTAACTGTATATGTGCAGTGTAAAAACCAGTATTAAGTTAGCCTCATATCATAATAAGACTGCATTAGTGTTATGTAAGGCTAATTTTGTACAAAAGTATATGTGATAGCTACAATTACTATCTCAGATATTTGATCTTACTACCCACATGGTGGGGAGCAATAAGTTATTTGTTACAAGCACTTTGGTCAAATCAAATGCATAGATTGCAATAGGACAACCATTAAATACATGAAATACCCCTGTGACTATATTCAATTCCTACTGTTGTGATATCAATCACAACAAGATAGTATATCTTACATCAGCCCGGAGTACAGTGTCCATTTTAGGATATCCTTGCTCCCTCCTCCAATACTCCCTCCTCCCTCCTTTAAAACTCCATGCTCCCTCCTACAAAACTCCCTCCTTTCTCCTCCCTCCCCCAAAACTCCCTCCTCCATCCTTTAAAATGCCATGCTCCCTCCTGCAAAACCCCCTCCTTTCTCCTCCCTCCCCCAAAACTCCCTCCTCCATCCTTTAAAACTCCATGCTCCCTCCTGCAAAACTCCCTCCTTTCTCCTCCCCCTCCCCAAAACTCCCTCCTCCATCCTTTAAAACTCAATGCTCCCTCCTGCAAAACTCCATTGTCAGGCATCAGGTGTCAGACATCAGGACTCAGGTGTCAGACATCAGGAGTCAGGCATCAGGTGTCAGACATCAGGTGTCAGGAGTCAGACATTAGGTATCAGACATCAGGTGTCAGATATCAGGTATCAGACGTTAGGTGTCAGGTATCAGACATCAGGACTCAGGTGTCAGGCATCAGGTGTCAGGAGTCAGACGTCAGGTATCAGACGTCAGGTATCAGGTGTCAGACGTCAGGTATCAGACATCAGGTATCAGACATCAGGAATCAGGTGTCAGACATCAGGAGTCAGGCATCAGGTGTCAGACATCAGGTGTCAGGAGTTAGACATTAGGTATCAGACATCAGGTATCAGGTGTCAGATATCAGGTATCAGACGTCAGGTGTCAGGCATCAGGTATCAGACATCAGGACTCAAGTGTCAGGTATCAGACATTGGGTATCAGACATCAGGTATCAGACGTCAGGTATCAGACGTCAGATATCAGGTGTCAGACGTCAGGTATCAGACGTCAGAGACCAGGAGTCAGGCATCAGGTGTCAGACATCAGGTATCAGATGTCAGGTATCAGACATCAGATGTCAGGTATCAGGACTCAGGTGTCACACATCAGGTGTCAGGAATCAGACATCAGATATCAGACATCAGGAGTCAGACATCAGGACTCAGGTGTCAGACATCAGGTGTCAGGCATCAGGTATCAGACATCAGGACTCAGGTGTCAGACATCAGGTATCAGACATCAGGACTCAGGTATCAGATGTCAGGTATCAGACATCAGGTGTCAGGAGTTGAACATTAGGTGTCAGATATCATTTTGAAAAAATATCTGCTCATAATGTATTTTTTTTCATCAGGCAATCATATAATCTTTCAACTATCAATGCAATCCTATTATATTTTTTATACAATATTAGCTATCCACAGTCAGAAGCTTATATAGCGCAATCATACCTTTTTTTATGTTATATTTGTTATAGTAAAGATTTACGAAAAAAAATAAATATATTTTTATTTTTATTTTTCAAAAATATACATTTTAGCTTGTAGTATATAAACTCCTGAACAGATATATATCACAATATTTAAAATATATACAAGGATGGCTTTGATATTTCATGGGTTGTGTTGTGCGATTTACTATATATATATATATATATATATATATATATATATATATATATATATATATATATATAGTTCGTGTAGGGCCCAGTATGGGCCTGTAGCAGGCTAAGGGTTAAGGCTGCAGGAAAGTGGGATAGGAGATAGAGGGTTGGGTGTTAGTTGCAACATTGTTGCAGGTTAGGTCAGGCCCCTCCTTACCTGGTAAAAAGCTGAGGTTTCCCTCCCAACTTCCTCTTCTCCATCCGATCCAGGCTGTGAAGTGTTTTTTCTTTTTCTGTGCTGCTCAGTTTTTTTCTCCTTTTTTCTCTGACCACCATGCATCGTTCAAGGCGTTCAGTTCTCCCACCTAGACGCTATCAGGATAATGCAGAAGCTGGAAAGAAAAAGGAAAAGATAAGTACTCAGAAAACAATTGACAATGATTTAGATTGCATCCCTCCTACACAAAATCAAGCTGTTGTGGTGGCGCAGGTTCATGCTGCATCCTCCCAGGATCAGATCACTGAAGCTGGGGAGGATGTAGTTAATCTGGTGCCAGAATCACAGTTAGTGATAGAGGAGGTTCATTCACCTGTAATTAATTTAGAACAGCAGCAGCAATTGACTACTAACCAAGTCTCAAACCTGCTGCAGGCTGTACCATCTGCAGATGTTCCAGCAGTTTTAAATTTTATGACATATATTGCAGCTGCAATATCTAATGCTGCCTCTGCACAGCCCTCAGCAGGCCCTGTGCAATTGCAGCATGTGGTACCACGTGCTTTGCAAATTGGTCCTGGCATAACCAGGGATCCCCATATTGCAGAGCATGTGGACCCCCTTTCACACATACAGGCCACTGGGCCTCATTCTAATTTGCCCCTGCATGTTCACCATTTATTGCCCCCTCAGGCACCTGAGCAGAGTTTACCCCAGGAGCAGGCATATGGCCTAGATGCTCCTGGTTATGGGGCGCCCCCCCATCAGGCTTTGGACCCACTTGGTCAGCCACATGGGGGGGCCCGGGGGCCATTTGGCCCTGTTTTACCCCCTTTTTCAGTTATCAATTTGCCCCCATCGCAAGCGCAGGCACCCGAGGCCAATACTTTAAATATTCCCCTCGCCGGCGCAACGACCCCCCTTCGCGCACCTTCCGCCACCCCTTCCCGACCTCTACATACTTTACCGGAGCCTCCGGTGAACTTTCGGCAGGCTCCTAGGCCTACTTCCGGTTGCGCACTTACATTGGCCGCGCGACCGGAAGTAGGTGTGGGAACTTCCGGTGCGGCCATTATTCCCAGCGGCAGCACCGGAGCGGCAGGAACAGCAGCGGTCTCTCATGGGCTCGAAGGTGAGCACCAAGAGGGAACGTTGCTTCAAGGGGGGCATGTGGCAACCAGGGAAGGAGGCCAGAATGCAGTTAGCACACCCGGTCAGGGTGTAGCAGGTCGCGCTCAGGGTGTCAGATCCCCAATCATTAGAGGGAGAGGTAGGGGGACAAAGACAGTTAAGAGGGGAGCCAGGACTTCAACACAGCCACGCCAGAGTTACCTTAGAAGAGGGGGGAGAGCCACTATTAGCAGGGGTTTCAGGCCATTGCAATTTTATAATGCTGCAATACCCGCCGCTGCGAGTGAGAGAGGGAATATGAATGAGCAGCAATTTTATAATGCTGTAATACCCGCTGCTGCGAGTGAGAGGGGGAATGTGAATGTTGTGACTAATCTAGGAAATCATAATGCTGTTAGTGATGTTGTTGTGAATGATATTGGTAACACATTCCATGATGACGGCACGCATGTTAGGGGAATGAATGCTGGGCAAATGCCTCATGTTGTTGGAGTCAGCAACGCTGCTGCTGCTGTAGGTCTGTCTGCGAATGCGAATCAGTCCATGGGTATGCGTGAGAGCATGAGTATGGATGCAGGCCAGGCACAGCATATTGCTCCCATTAATTTAAATACATTAATTGAGCCAATTCGCCAACATTTAACTTCATCCCTGACTGCTAATATGTCTGCACCTTTAAACAACTTCCAAAGTGCTCGCGAATTGGTTTCTCTCTTACAGGGAGTAATTGGAACAGCTCCAGTGCCAGTCGCCATGAGTTCAGCGGAAGTGGTCACGCAGAATCCATCTGCTGCGCAGCAGTCTTCCCATCAGCTACAGCAACCAGCTCAGCAACAACAACAACAGCAGCCGGTGCAGGATAACAATACCCAGACCGCACAGCCGGGAGTGTCACATGGTGAGCGTTCTGTTTTTGTACATGAACAGGTAGACACTACTGACACTTCACACACAGACACAGGTTCTGATAGTGATACATCGCTAGGCTTACAGGGGAAGGGACAGAAAAAAATGTTCCGCATGATTAAAAAAATCTTGAAGGAGGGTGTAGGCGCAGCGAAGCAGCAATCCAAAAAAAATAGCGCTCCACATGCGCTAATCTCCCCCCAACAGGCAAATAGCAATGCGGATTTGCAAGCCCTACCCCCTATCAGAGCAATTTCAGAGAGAAGGGCAGCTTTGTATGGGGATGCCAGCCCCGGTGAAATTTACTCCTTGCGTAAAAAGACAGTTACAAAAATTCACCAAGGGAAGTACGTTAATATTTTCGATTTGTCTGTAGAGGCGTACAGACAAAAGGAAAAGAGTGCTGAAGGGACTGGCCCAAAGAAATTCAAGCGCCCTGACTCATTCGATGAGTGGCTGCAATGTTTTAGGGTCTTCTCTTCATGTTATTTGGAGAAGTACCCTTCTCAGAATTTAGCAATATTGAAATATACAGACACCATACACTGGATCCAGCGTAATCGCGGTGAAGGTGTTTGGAGGGAATATGACTCCGAGTTTAGGAGAAAAATGTCGGGCAATCCCTCCTTAACTTTTGATTGCACTGACAATCAATTATGGCAGCGTATGGATCCCCATAAGGGACCAGCAGCGCAGGGCGCCCCCTCGGCTAATCAGCAGTCCTTTCGGAATGCAAGGCTGCGGAGGAGGGGAGGCGCCTGTTGGGCCTATCAGGAAAAAAAGCGCGATAAGGGCAGCGCATGCACCTTTAGACACACTTGCAAGTTTTGTACAGGATCCCATCCTGGGGCCGATTGCAATAAAAGAAAAGATGGAGGTACCAACAATAGAGCCCCCGGATCATTTACTGCTCATAAGGGCGGAAACCCCAGTGAGGGTCCACGCGCTTAAGCCCTGGTTGTTGGCCTACCCTGATCAGGCCACGGCCAGAATGCTATGGGAGGGGTTTTCATTTGGATTTAGGATTCCACTATTTCAAAGGGTACAGGGAGCCCATTTGCAGAGAAATTTGTTGTCTGCATACCAACACCCTGAGGTGGTATTGGAAAAAATCAATAAAGAGGTATCCCTGGGCCGCATGGCTGGCCCATTTCCTACACCACCGCTAAAGAATTTAACAATATCCCCTTTGGGTGTGGTCCCAAAGAAAGATAAAGGGAAGTTTAGACTTATCCAGCATCTTTCGTATCCGAAAGGCACTTCCGTCAATGACGCAATTGACCCCCAGCTAAGTTCCGTGCGCTATCAATCTTTTGATAGCGCTCTGGATTTGGTTAGACAGGCTGGAAAAGGCGCTCTACTCGCAAAATTGGACATAGAGTCTGCCTTCCGGTTGCTGCCTCTCCACCCTTCAGTTTTCCCTCTTATGGGATGTAAATTTCAGGGTTTGTACTACGTGGATCGCTGCCTCCCTATGGGATGCTCCCTGTCATGTGCGCTTTTTGAAGCATTTAGCTCATTCCTACACTGGGTGGTTGCCAGTGAGGCAGGCAGCGAGGCAATAGCACATTACCTAGACGACTTCCTCCTTGTGGGTGGATCTGACTCAGGCGAATGTCTGAATCTAATGAACAGCATGCGCGGTATAATGGCCAAATTTGGAGTACCTCTAGCAGAGGACAAAACACAGGGCCCTGCGACATGTTTAGTTTTCCTGGGCATTGAAATTGACACATTGGAAATGGTCTGTAGGTTGCCCACTGACAAAATCGAAGCGATGCTGGAGGCGGTTCGTGCGGCCGTTTCAAAGAGGGCCCTTTCCTTGAAGCAGTTGCAATCATTGCTAGGGCTCCTTAATTTCGCTTGCAAGGTAATACCTATGGGCAGGATCTTTAATCGTAGGCTTGAAAGACAACTGAGTGGAAGAACAAAACCTACTCAGAGGATTCGCCTTACGATGGACCTGCTGGCGGATCTGAGGGTCTGGGAGGTTTTTCTAAAATCCTTCAATGGCGTGCGTGTCTGGCGCTCAGACCCCATATCTAGTCAACTGTTACATCTTTTTACGGATGCGGCAGGATCACATGGGTACGGGGCTTACTTCCGGGGGGAATGGAGCGCAGAGCCTTGGCCGGCCTCCTGGTACCACCGGGGTTTCACCCGTAACCTAACCCTCCTGGAGCTTTTTCCCATAGTCCTGTCAGTGGAACTCTGGGGATCCAGATTCTCAAACAAGACTATCATATTCTGGACTGACAACACCAGTGTTGTCTTTGCAATTAACAACCTGTCGGCCACCTCGGCCGTGGTGGTAACGCTGTTGCGGCACCTGGTATTGCGTTGCCTGGAACTCAACATTCAGTTCCAGGCGAAGCATGTGCCGGGTGTCAATAATGTGGTAGCAGACGCCCTGTCCAGATTTGAGTGGGTTAGTTTTAGACGCTTAGTTCCTAACGCTTCACCAGTGGGTTTACGTTGTCCTGATTTTCTTTGGCAGCTGGTCGCTCCTGGGTAGCCCTATTGCCATTCGTACGTTCTTCCTTAGCCCCCTCCACCTGGCGCACTTACTTGAAACTCTGGAACGAATGGGACCAGTTTTGCCGGTCCAGGGGCATGGATGCCGCACAAGGGAACATTGCATCTCTGTGTGATTGGCTGGTGAGTCTTCACAACATAGGCACGCGTCAGGGTTTACTACAGTCCAAATTAGCTGCATTGTCATTCTTTTATAAAGCGCTGGGGCTTCCGGATCCAACTAACTCATTCTTCATTCGGCAAGTTGTCAAAGGGTGGGGCAGGATCTATCCAAGGCAACCTGATTCTAGGGAACCCATCACACAAGACCGCCTAGATAAGCTGGTATTGTCGCTTGATAGCTCATGCTACTCCCCATTTGAGGCATCACTGTTTAAGGCAGCGTTTGCGCTGGCCTTTTCGGCCGCACTCCGGCTGAGTGAGTTAGTAGCCCCCTCTAAGCGTGCGGCAGGTCGGGGGGTTCAATTGGAGCATGTTAGGGCGGCCGTTGACTCCCTGCTCCTGTTTATCCCGCGCTCAAAAATGGATCAGTCAGGCAGGGGCGCTTGGCTGCACATTGCGCCCAGACCGGGCAGCATTTCCTGTCCAATAATGGTTATGAACAGTTATTTAGCTGTGCGCCCTTCTTTGCCAGGGCAGTTTTTTATCCACGCTGATGGTTCAGCCCTATCTAAGTTCCAGTTCGGTAGGGTCTTGAAGCAAGCAGCGGCGAACGTAGGCTTAGACAGCAGTAGGATCGCCCCTCATTCCTTTAGAATTGGGGCGGCGACGCAGGCCGCAAGCGTAGGTCGCTCCAGCGAGGACATAAAGAGGATGGGTCGGTGGCGCTCTAATTGCTTTAAGAAATACGTCCGCACCATTGTTTAATACAGACATTTTGTGTGCACACACTAAACTATTTGTCTCCGCAGGTCCAAATCAGGGAGCAAAGCGGATTTGGATTGTGGGACATTCTTTCATCCACTGGGCTTCGATTCGTTGCTCCTCCCTCCCCTTGGGTCAGAATCTGGGGTTCCCCCTTAGCAAAGCCTCAATTAGATGGTTAGGTATTAGGGGGATGTGTTGGCCGCAGCTGGGGGAAGTAATTTCTGGTGCCCTCTTAAGATGGGGAAAACCGCACCTTTTAATCCTCCACCTGGGGGGGAATGATGTAGGGTCCGTCCCTGTGCTAGAACTAGTCAGAACTATGCAGTCGGACATCGGCTGGCTCCAGACACGAATCCCTGAGGTAGTCATTGGCTGGTCTAATATAGTCCCCCGCCTATATTGGAGGCATATGTCGACCCATACGGCGGCATATAGAATTAGAAAAAAAATCAATGCGGCTTTATCTAAAACCGTCACGGGAACAGGTGGCTTCGTGGTACGGCACGAAGCCATCTCAGCCGACAGAACTGAGCTCTTTCGTAGAGATAAGGTCCATTTATCAGACGTAGGGTTGGATATTTTTATAAAAGATATCAAGGGAGCTATTTCATCCTTCCTGTAAGTCAGGTTGTGGTGGTGGCGGCAAGTCCATTTTAATGCTCCTTGTGGCGGGAGGTCACGGTCCTGTTGCGCAGGAAAAGGTTGCTAGGGGTGAGTCGTGGCCATAAATGGGAGGGGTGGTAGGCCTCAAGTGCACGTGGGGTAACCTCCCTCTCTCCCCATTGGGGGATGGTCACGTGATCTCTGCAACCCCTCAGCATCATTTCCTTTGAGCAGAGACCTCTCTGCTGCTCCTTCCTGTTGGGCCGTGACCTCCTTTGCTGTTCTGGGCCTATATAGTCTATGCCGCCATTTCCGGTTCTGTTGGTTTAATAGTTAGGTAGTTTTTTAATAAAAATTTGACCGTGACGGTTAAAATTTTTTCCCATTTAAGAATGTGTCTGTGTCTTTATTTATTCACAATGGTTTATGTTACAAGTTACTAAGTTAAGTTAGTTAAGTTAAGTTAAGATTGTTCTTCTACACTCCTGGAAACGCCCCGGTAAGCATTTAATCCCTTAAGTTCGTGTAGGGCCCAGTATGGGCCTGTAGCAGGCTAAGGGTTAAGGCTGCAGGAAAGTGGGATAGGAGATAGAGGGTTGGGTGTTAGTTGCAACATTGTTACAGGTTAGGTCAGGCCCCTCCTTACCTGGTAAAAAGCTGAGGTTTCCCTCCCAACTTCCTCTTCTCCATCCGATCCAGGCTGTGAAGTGTTTTTTCCCTCCCTCCCGTTCCCCCTTGTTCTATCCAATGGCGGCTCTCGGCTAATGGCAGGGCTATGGCTAGTCAACCTAGGCCTCTGATAAGTCCATAGCGGTAGAATTTAATAATCTCCCATCTCTGACTATGCGGCTAGATCGGCTTGGTAGCTGAGATTCCTTCTTAGGTGGAGATTGATGATTACACCCTGGCGGCGGGAGGTCACGGTCCTGTTGCGCAGGAAAAGGTCGCTAGGGGTGAGTCGTGGCCATAAATGGGAGGGGTGGTAGGCCTCAAGTGCACGTGGGGTAACCTCCCTCTCTCCCCATTGGGGGATGGTCACGTGATCTCTGCAACCCCTCAGCGTCATTTCCTTTGAGCAGAGACCCCTCTGCTGCTCCTTCCCGTTGGGCCGTGACCTCCTTTGCTGTTCTGGGCCTATATAGTCTATGCCGCCATTTCCGGTTCTGTTGGTTTAATAGTTAGGTAGTTTTTTAATAAAAATTTGACCGTGACGGTTAAAATTTTTTCCCATTTAAGAATGTGTCTGTGTCTTTATTTATTCACAATGGTTTATGTTACAAGTTACTAAGTTAAGTTAGTTAAGTTAAGTTAAGATTGTTCTTCTACACTCCTGGAAACGCCCCGGTAAGCATTTAATCCCTTATTGTTAAATTTCAAAAATATACATTTTAGCTTGTAGTATATAAACTCCTGAACAGATATCTATATCACAAAATGTTAAAAATATACAAGGATGGCTTTGATAGTTAATGGATTGTGTTGTGATATTGTGCTGTGCCTGGGCTATGATGTCTGATGCATGAGAACTGATGGAGTTTGTTAGGAGAGACAATGGAGTTTCTCAGGAGGGAGGAGGGAGTTTTGTTGGATGTCTGACAGATTTTTTTAGGAGGTAGGAGGGAGTATGGGTTGTTGATTGACAGAGATTCAGAGGAGAATGGACACCATAGGGAGGAGTTTTCTCCACCTTCCTGTCAATCTCCCTCAGTCATGCAATGAGTCACTGTACTTCCTCCTCATAAACTCCCTCCTACTTCCTGTATCAGAAGATATTTCTGTTTTGTGCCTTTTCCACACCTTTAGGGGTGGGGTTATGTTTTAGTGTAACACCCCTTTCTCAGAGATTTTAATCTTTCCATTGATAGCAGATTAATAATATTAACTCCAGATCACAAATTTGAAAGCTTTTCTGGAGAAGAAAAATAAAATTACAGAATTTGCAGGTAAGAAATATGATTATAATTTTATTTGCATATTTTTTTAAAATTGGAAATGAAAAAAATGTTTATTCTTTACCATGCAACAAATAAGATTATACATTTGTTTTGTTAAACACAGTCTTGATAAATCTGCACATGGCATTACCTTTGTATTATCAAGCCTTTTATTGGTGCAATATTATGTTGTTTTATAGTTATTTGCTTTACATAAGCAAAAGGAAAAAAAAACACGATTATTCTTTACCATACAGTCAATCAGATTGTATATTTATTTTGTTAAACATACAGTGTTGATAAATATGCACATTTCAGCACCTAAATTTTATTAAGACTTTTAGTTGTGCAATATTAGGAAAGTGTAAAGCCAATTAGGCTTGCAGCGCCTTAAGGGTTAAGGCTGGCAGTGAGTGGGATAGAGGGTTGGGAGTTGCAGTTAGCATGGCAGGGAGTGGCTTACCTTATGTCCTGTTGAACCTGGAGTTCCTCCTCCTCTTTTGCTGCAGGACAAGAAGCTGTCAAGTTGCTGTCAGGCTGCTCTGGAATTTTCTTTTCATCATGAGGCGTTCTAAGCGTTCTTAGGCTCTTCCTTTGAAATTCAGGGATGGAATTAATCCTCCTGCTGTCTGCAGTGACCTGGATCAACAGATAAGTGTGCAAGAATTAGATGACATTGTTTTACCATATCAAACCCCTCAAACCCCCTCCCAGAAAATTGCCAATCCCATTTCAGCTCCACAGACTAATAAAGCACCAAATACCCTTGTGGTTGATATACATCAACCCCAAACAGGCCTGTTACACAGTCCAAACCAAAATCCTGTCCATGTGGTTATGGAGACACCACCACCACATGAGCAGATCCTCCAATTTCAGGGCCTACTTTAAGTACACAGGAATTCTCATCCTCTTTAGTGCAGCTATTTGCTTCACTACCTCAACCTGCGGCAGATGCAGTGGCATCCCTGCTTATTAATATTGCTACTACAATATCTGGGGGGCATCTGGCTTCTGGGCCTGCTCCTCTAGTTGGCACTGGTAATCCAGGCCTCATGGCACTTAATTTGCCTCCAGAAAGGGTCAATCCGGATCCGGATACACCATTAGTGGGGGCAGGGACAAACACCATGACTTGCCTGGGCCTGCAGTTTCAGGCCATCCATAGGCCTCGCTACAAGGGCCTAGTTGTACAAGGGCCCCTAGCAACTACGCTTCTAATTTAACTCCTAGTGTGGGCCCTCCCACTCAACAACCAGTACTTTTGCCCCAATAGCGGCCTCTATTGTTGCGGCCCCTTCCGAGCAACAGCCGTCTATTTTGCCCACAATAGTGTCTAATTTGCAGCCATCCATGCCCCCTGTATCAGCCAGTGGGGAAAATTTGCCACTCCCGGTGGGTAATGATGTTCTAGGCCTAGTCGCGCAAAATGGCGCGACCTTACAGGCCCATTCCGGTGCATCCACTGATTTCCTACTTGCCCACACTACTCTGACTTCAGATGCCATACTTACCTTAACTTCCGGTCCTCAGGCCGAGCATCCGCCATCTCGTATACTGGGGCCCACATGGGCACAGGTAATGGCGGCTCCTCCACTTCCGGTCGCGATTGATGTCACTTCCGGTGACATCACGGACACGGAGATTCAATCGCGAAGGGGCAGAATGGCCATCAGGCGCACAGCAGGTGAGCACCACAAGTGCTCAGAAGCCAATGAGCGCCTAGTAGGTCACCTGCTAGGGAGACATCATGCGCAAAGAGGATCCTTTAGGGGCGCAGGGGGGCTAACAGGTCACCAGAGGGACGCATGGGAGTTATTCAAGGAAGGGGTAGGCAACAATCTATGTTGCATGCTCAAATAAGGAATACCATAGCCCCTCAAGTTAATGTTTTGAACACGCAAGGCAGGGACATGTTCACCAACGTTTGTTATAACGAAGGGGTGCAAGGTGTGTTAACCCCTTTCAATGCAGCTTCTCATGTTACTTTTGCACACACACAAGGTGATAACATGTTAGCACAGGATAGTTATAATGAAGGGGCGCAGGCTGCATTAACCCCTCTTAATAGGGCTGATCGCATTAACGCTTTGCATCAACTAGCAGGTCAGGGACAGGATGATCAGTAATTGCAGGGATAGGATTTGCAAACTCAGTGGGATAATCAGAATAGCATAGTAGGGATGCAAACACTTTCTGGTGTCAATTATGCACATAGTCATGTAAGAGATATGTCAGGTGGCACGCAATTAACCCATGCAGGGAACAAGGATGTTTTTGCTTAAACAGGCTTGAATGTGAGAATGTCTGTGAGCAGTGTGCCATGTAATGCTGGGAATATGCATGGGGGTGTGCAGCAGTCGTTGAGGGGTTTCTCAGGCCACACCTGGGTTTTCTTTAACTACTGGGCAAAGTGCTCACAGTATTTTATCTGTTTTGCAGGAAGCCCTATCAGCAGTGGATCCCACTCCCATCGCTCCAGTGCTCTCCTCTGCGGTTGCTGTTTCTAGAGTTCATTCAGGGTCCAGACAAATGGACAACTCAGCGCCAACTGTGGTGGCTCAGACGGCCGCAGTCAACCCTCCTCTACCCACAGAGCCAGCATGCCCATCTGCTCCATCTGCCCAGGCAACATCCACAGGACCAGCTGTCCAGGCAACTTCTGCAGGACCTTCTGGTGAGTCTTTTGCTACTAAACATCGTAGGGAACACACGTCAGGCTCCTCAACATCAGATTCAGATTTAGATAGTGATACATCCCTAGGCTTAAGATCCAAAGGGCATAAGAGAATGTACAAAATGCTCAAACAAATGAAGGCAAGCCAGGCAGGTAAGAAGAAGGCAGGGGAGGGATCTCCTGCATCAGGACAGGCACATCTAGCAGTATTAGGGGACACCCGTAAGGCAGCCTTAGCGGGGTATACAATTCCTTGCCCAATTTATTCCCTGCATGCACATTTGAAAAGTAAGATAGTTTGAAGAATTCAGGATGGGAGATATGCCAATATTTTCGAACTTTCCCTAGAGGCACACAAGCAAAAAGAGCTGAGTGCGGATGGCACAGGCCCAAAAAGAGTCAAGAGGCCGGAGACCTTTGACGAGTGGCTGAAGTGCTTTAGAATCCTGTCTTCTTGCTACCTAAAGAAGTACCCTGACCAGGGTCAGGCACTTCTGAAGCACTCAGCCACTATTCATTGGATTTACCAGCACCATAGGGAGGGAGTGTGGCGCAATTACAACTCTGAGTTTAGAAGGAAAATGGTGGTTAGTAGTATTCTAACTTTCGGTTTCCAGGAGATGCATTTGTGGTCAAGACTGGGTCCAGAGAGATCTATGTCTCCTCCTCCCCCACTAGGCCAGGGGGCTCGTTTTCAAAGTAGGAATAGAAGGCGGGGGAGAGAATGTTGGACCTTTCAGGAGAAAAGGTGTGAGAAAGGCACTTCTTGTATCTTCAGACATGTCTGTAAATTTTGCGGAGGGTACCATGCCGGCTCGGATTGTACCAGCAAAAAGACATCTAGCACAGAGAGAGCTGTCTCTAAGTTCACCCCTGCAGCTAAGAGCACCCACCCCGGTGAGGGTGGACGCTCTTAGGCCGTGGCTTCAGGCATACCCAGATAGGCAGACAGCGGCCCTCCTGTTGTCAAGTTTCAGGGACGGTTTTGTTATACCGGTTAGCAGACCGGTGGTGGGGTCACATACGCATCGAAATTTAAAGTCTGCCTATCAATATCCAGGAGTCATAAGGGAGAAACTTGCAAAAGAAATTGCTATGGGTAGGATCTTGAGTCCCTTCCCTAACCCTCCTCTTCACAATCTGGTCATCTCACCATTAGGTGTAGTTCCAAAAAAGGAAGCGAGTAAGTTCCGCTTAATTCAGCATCTCTCCTACCCCAAGGGTAGCTCGGTCAATGATGCTATTGATCCTGAGTTGAGCTCTGTGCACTATCTATCTTTCGATAGAGCTCTTGACTTGGTCTGTGGGGCAGGTAGAGATGCTTTATTGGTGAAACTGGATATTGAATCGGCCTTTCGCCTTTTACCTCTTCACCCTGTTTCATTTCCCCTCATGGGTTGTAAGTTTGAGGGTAGCTATTACATTGATCGCTGCTTACCTATAGGTTGCACTATTTCTTGCTCCTTGTTGGAGTGCTTCAGCACATTCTTGCACTGGGCAATAGCTAAAGTTATGGGGGCAGACTCAGTGGCCCACTACCTAGATGACTTTTTGCTGGTGGGGGAAAGGGAATCAAGGAGATGTTCTCTCATTATGTCTGAAATGAGAAGTCTGATGAGGCAGTTTGGCGTCCCCCTTGTGGAAGATAAATCCCAGGGCCCATGTACAAAACTTACATTCTTAGGGATTGAAATTGACATTGCGGATATGGTGTGTCGGTTACTGGTAGACAAGTTCCAAGAAATTCTAGTAGCAGTTCGGGCAGCTATGGCGCAACCGTTTATATTGCTGCGGAAACTTCAATTCCTACTAGGTTTGTTGAATTTTGCGTGCAGGGTCATACCAATGGGTAGAGTATTTTATAGGAGGCTGGAAAGCCAGCTTAAAGGCAGTCCAAAAGTGTCCGCTAAGATTAGTATTTCTCAGGATATGTTTGAAGATTTGAAAGTGTGGGAGGCCTTTTTAGTGCAGTTTAACGGAGTTAGTGTATGGCGTTCGGGCCCTCTCTCAAGTCAAAGATTGCATCTGTTTACCGACGCCGCTGGCGCTTTCGGCTACGGAGCTTACTTTCAAGGTGAATGGTGCGCCGGCCCATGGCCGGGAACATGGGAAAGTTCGGGCTTCACTAGGAACCTCACACTGCTAAAATTGTTTCCCATTGTGGTTGCAGTTGAGCTCTGGGGGAGAGGCATGCAGAACCAGTCAGTGATCTTTTGGTCAGACAACGTCAGTGTGGTATTTTCCATTAATATGCGATCTGTTTCCTCTCCTCCCGTTGTTCGCCTGTTGCGTCAATTGGTATTGAGATGCCTCCAAATTAAAATACACTTTCAGGCTAGACATGTCCCTGGTGTTAATAATGTTTTAGCAGACGCCCTTTCTAGATTCGATTGGCTGACATTTAGGAAGTTGGCTCCTTTAACGGGATAACTTGTACCGATTTTCTCTGGCAGCTGGTGGATCCTGGCATTCCCCCTTAGTGCGCTCTTCCCTCGCCCCAGCGACGTAGTGGTCCTATGTTAGATTATGGAAGGAATGGGATCAGTTCTGCAGTGATCGCAACGTGGATGACACACGTGCTTCTCAGGTGACCCTGTGTGAATGGCTTGCTCAGTTACACAAGACAGGGGTTAAAAAGGGGCGGTACAGTCACGCCTGGCCGCGCTGACTTTCTTTTACAAAGTGCTTGGGCTCCCGGACCCTGGTGGTTCCTTTTTTATTAGGCAGGCTCTGAAGGGTTGGGGTAGATCTCAAAGAAAAATAGTGGATAGCAGAGAACCAATTAAGCTAGACCGGTTGGAGCGGCTGGTAGCGGTTTTGCCCGAGGTGTGTGCTACCCCGTACAAGGTTTCACTCTTTAAGGCAGCGTTCGTGCTGGCCTTTGCAGGAGCCCTAACAATTAGTGAGTTGCTATCCCCTAGTAAGAAGCCCCTTCCGAGCAACAGCCATCTATTTTGCCCACAATAGTGTCTAATTTGCAGCCATCCATGCCCCCTGTATCAGCCAGTGGGGAAAATTTGCCACTCCCGGTGGGTAATGATGTTCTAGGCCTAGTCGCGCAAAATGGCGCGACCTTACAGGCCCATTCTGGTGCATCCACTGATTTCCTACTTGCCCACACTACTCTGACTTCAGATGCCATACTTACCTTAACTTCCGGTCCTCAGGCCGAGCATCCGCCATCTCGTATACTGGGGCCCACATGGGCACAGGTAATGGCGGCTCCTCCACTTCTGGTCGCGATTGATGTCACTTCCGGTGACATCACGGACACGGAGATTCAATCGCGAAGGGGCAGAATGGCCATCAGGCGCACAGCAGGTGAGCACCACAAGTGCTCAGAAGCCAATGAGCGCCTAGTAGGTCACCTGCTAGGGAGACATCATGCGCAAAGAGGATCCTTTAGGGGCGCAGGGGGGCTAACAGGTCACCAGAGGGACGCATGGGAGTTATTCAAGGAAGGGGTAGGCAACAATCTATGTTGCATGCTCAAATAAGGAATACCATAGCCCCTCAAGTTAATGTTTTGAACACGCAAGGCAGGGACATGTTCACCAACGTTTGTTATAACGAAGGGGTGCAAGGTGTGTTAACCCCTTTCAATGCAGCTTCTCATGTTACTTTTGCACACACACAAGGTGATAACATGTTAGCACAGGATAGTTATAATGAAGGGGCGCAGGCTGCATTAACCCCTCTTAATAGGGCTGATCGCATTAACGCTTTGCATCAACTAGCAGGTCAGGGACAGGATGATCAGTAATTGCAGGGATAGGATTTGCAAACTCAGTGGGATAATCAGAATAGCATAGTAGGGATGCAAACACTTTCTGGTGTCAATTATGCACATAGTCATGTAAGAGATATGTCAGGTGGCACGCAATTAACCCATGCAGGGAACAAGGATGTTTTTGCTTAAACAGGCTTGAATGTGAGAATGTCTGTGAGCAGTGTGCCATGTAATGCTGGGA
Source organism: Bombina bombina (assembly GCF_027579735.1). Classification (NCBI taxonomy): domain Eukaryota; kingdom Metazoa; phylum Chordata; class Amphibia; order Anura; family Bombinatoridae; genus Bombina; species Bombina bombina. Next base: position 251,240,462 of record NC_069506.1, on the reverse strand, counting down.
ATATGCATGGGGGTGTGCAGCAGTCGTTGAGGGGTTTCTCAGGCCACACCTGGGTTTTCTTTAACTACTGGGCAAAGTGCTCACAGTATTTTATCTGTTTTGCAGGAAGCCCTATCAGCAGTGGATCCCACTCCCATCGCTCCAGTGCTCTCCTCTGCGGTTGCTGTTTCTAGAGTTCATTCAGGGTCCAGACAAATGGACAACTCAGCGCCAACTGTGGTGGCTCAGACGGCCGCAGTCAACCCTCCTCTACCCACAGAGCCAGCATGCCCATCTGCTCCATCTGCCCAGGCAACATCCACAGGACCAGCTGTCCAGGCAACTTCTGCAGGACCTTCTGGTGAGTCTTTTGCTACTAAACATCGTAGGGAACACACGTCAGGCTCCTCAACATCAGATTCAGATTTAGATAGTGATACATCCCTAGGCTTAAGATCCAAAGGGCATAAGAGAATGTACAAAATGCTCAAACAAATGAAGGCAAGCCAGGCAGGTAAGAAGAAGGCAGGGGAGGGATCTCCTGCATCAGGACAGGCACATCTAGCAGTATTAGGGGACACCCGTAAGGCAGCCTTAGCGGGGTATACACTTCCTTGCCCAATTTATTCCCTGCATGCACATTTGAAAAGTAAGATAGTTTGAAGAATTCAGGATTGGAGATATGCCAATATTTTCGAACTTTCCCTAGAGGCACACAAGCAAAAAGAGCTGAGTGCGGATGGCACAGGCCCAAAAAGAGTCAAGAGGCCGGAGACCTTTGACGAGTGGCTGAAGTGCTTTAGAATCCTGTCTTCTTGCTACCTAAAGAAGTACCCTGACCAGGGTCAGGCACTTCTGAAGCACTCAGCCACTATTCATTGGATTTACCAGCACCATAGGGAGGGAGTGTGGCGCAATTACAACTTTGAGTTTAGAAGGAAAATGGTGGTTAGTAGTATTCTAACTTTCGGTTTCCAGGAGATGCATTTGTGGTCAAGACTTGGTCCAGAGAGATCTATGTCTCCTCCTCCCCCACTAGGCCAGGGGGCTCGTTTTCAAAGTAGGAATAGAACGCGGGGGAGAGAATGTTGGGCCTTTCAGGAGAAAAGGTGTGAGAAAGGCACTTCTTGTATCTTCAGACATGTCTGTAAATTTTGCGGAGGGTACCATGCCGGCTCGGATTGTACCAGCAAAAAGACATCTAGCACAGAGAGAGCTGTCTCTAAGTTCACCCCTGCAGCTAAGAGCACCCACCCCGGTGAGGGTGGACGCTCTTAGGCCGTGGCTTCAGGCATACCCAGATAGGCAGACAGCGGCCCTCCTGTTGTCAAGTTTCAGGGACGGTTTTGTTATACCGGTTAGCAGACCGGTGGTGGGGTCACATACGCATCGAAATTTAAAGTCTGCCTATCAATATCCAGGAGTCATAAGGGAGAAACTTGCAAAATAAATTGCTATGGGTAGGATCTTGAGTACCTTCCCTAACCCTCCTCTTCACAATCTGGTCATCTCACCATTAGGTGTAGTTCCAAAAAAGGAAGCGAGTAAGTTCCGCTTAATTCAGCATCTCTCCTACCCCAAGGGTAGCTCGGTCAATGATGTTATTGATCCTGAGTTGAGCTCTGTGCACTATCTATCTTTCGATAGAGCTCTTGACTTGGTCTGTGGGGCAGGTAGAGATGCTTTATTGGTGAAACTGGATATTGAATCGGCCTTTCGCATTTTACCTCTTCACCCTGTTTCATTTCCCCTCATGGGTTGTAAGTTTGAGGGTAGCTATTACATTGATCGCTGCTTACCTATAGGTTGCGCTATTTCTTGCTCCTTGTTGGAGTGCTTCAGCACATTCTTGCACTGGGCAATAGCTAAAGTTATGGGGGCAGACTCAGTGGCCCACTACCTAGATGACTTTTTGCTGGTGGGGGAAAGGGAATCAAGGAGATGTTCTCTCATTATGTCTGAAATGAGAAGTCTGATGAGGCAGTTTGGCGTCCCCCTTGTGGAAGATAAATCCCAGGGCCCATGTACAAAACTTACATTCTTAGGGATTGAAATTGACATCGCGGATATGGTGTGTCGGTTACTGGTAGACAAGTTCCAAGAAATTCTAGTAGCAGTTCGGGCAGCTATGACGCAACCGTTTATATTGCTGCGGAAACTTCAATTCCTACTAGGTTTGTTGAATTTTGCGTGCAGGGTCATACCAATGGGTAGAGTATTTAATAGGAGGCTGGAAAGCCAGCTTAAAGGCAGTCCAAAAGTGTCCGCTAAGATTAGTATTTCTCAGGATATGTTTGAAGATTTGAAAGTGTGGGAGGCCTTTTTAGTGCAGTTTAACGGAGTTAGTGTATGGCGTTCGGGCCCTCTCTCAAGTCAAAGATTGCATCTGTTTACCGACGCCGCTGGCGCGTTCGGCTACGGAGCTTACTTTCAAGGTGAATGGTGCGCCGGCCCATGGCCGGGAACATGGGAAAGTTCGGGCTTCACTAGGAACCTCACACTGCTAAAATTGTTTCCCATTGTGGTTGCAGTTGAGCTCTGGGGGAGAGGCATGCAGAACCAGTCAGTGATCTTTTGGTCAGACAACGTCAGTGTGGTATTTTCCATTAATAGCGATCTGCTTCCTCTCCTCCCGTTGTTCGCCTGTTGCGTCAATTGGTATTGAGATGCCTCCAAATTAACATACACTTTCAGGCTAGACATGTCCCTGGTGTTAATAATGTTTTAGCAGACGCCCTTTCTAGATTCGATTGGCTGACATTTAGGAAGTTGGCTCCTTTTACGGGCTAACTTGTACCGATTTTCTCTGGCAGCTGGTGGATCCTGGCATTCCCCCTTAGTGCGCTCTTCCCTCGCCCCAGCGACGTAGTGGTCCTATGTTAGATTATGGAAGGAATGGGATCAGTTCTGCAGTGATCGCAACGTGGATGACACACGTGCTTCTCAGGTGACCCTGTGTGAATGGCTTGCTCAGTTACACAAGACAGGGGTTAAAAAGGGGCGGCACAGTCACGCCTGGCCGCGCTGACTTTCTTTTACAAAGTGCTTGGGCTCCCGGACCCTGGTGGTTCCTTTTTTATTAGGCAGGCTCTGAAGGGTTGGGGTAGATCTCAAAGAAAAATAGTGGATAGCAGAGAACCAATTATGCTAGACCGGTTGGAGCGGCTGGTAGCGGTTTTGCCCGAGGTGTGTGCTACCTCGTACAAGGTTTCACTCTTTAAGGCAGCGTTCGTGCTGGCCTTTGCAGGAGCCCTAAAAATTAGTGAGTTGCTATCCCCTAGTAAGAAGCAAGTTAATAAAGGCATACAGTGTAATCATATTAGGGTTTATCCAGGGTCAGTATTATTGTTTATCCCTCGCTCCAAAACAGACCAGGAGGCTAGAGAGGCATGGCTCATGCTTCCTCCTCAAAAGGAGTCCCCATGCTGTTCGGTAGCAGTAATAGGTGAGTTTGCTAGCCTCAGGCCCTTAGGCTTAGGACAATTCCTGATACACGCAGATGGGTCCGCCCTCTCACTATACCAATTTCGTAGAATTTTAAGTAGGGCAGTGCAACAGATAGGTTTGGACTGAGCTAGAATATTGCCTCACTCATTTAGGATAGGGGCAGCCACTAGTGCAGCACAGGAGGGGGCTCCAGCCCCTATTATTAAGCACTTAGGGTGCTGGAGATCTGACCGCTACAAGTTATATATCCGCCCAGTTCCCAGCAATGATAAGAATTAGGTTGCATGGTCGATTGCTGGATGCTCTTTCTCCCCTTTATTTTTTCTGTTAAGGTGTTCATTACCATGGCTAATGATGTTTTGTTTTCCAGGTGCGGCCAGAGCTACCTCCAGAGTGTGGACCGTGGGCCACTCTTTTATTCACTGGGCGGCGATTCAGGCCCTATCTAAAGAAGGAGGGCAGAATTTAGGATTCCAGGGCGCTAGAGCTTCCATTAGATGGATAGGAGTGCGGGGAATGTGCTGGCCTCAACTCCCGGGGGTTTTGCAGGATGCCTATAGGCGTTGGGGTAAATCCCACATCAATGTTATTCACCTAGGCGGGAATGATTTCGGAGAAATCCCGGCTCTGGAACTTACAAAAATTATCCAGTCGGATTTGGGTTGGATTACGGCCTGGCTCCCTGGGGTCACCATTGGATGGTCAAATGTGATAGCTCAACACCATTGGCGGCATATGTGTTCCGCCGGCGCGGCATATAGAGTGAGAAAAAAACTGAATAGGGACGTGGGTGGGAAAGTCACTGGTTCCCAGGGCTTTGTGATTAGACACAATGCCATTACGGCCAACAAACGAGAGCTATTCAGGCCCGACGGGGTACACCTGTCAGATTTAGGGTTAGATATTTTCCTAGCTAATATTAAAAATGCTCTTGCTCCCTTTCTGTAAGTCAGGTAGGTTTAGGTGGTGGCAAGTGATAGCAGAGGGCTGTCCCTTGTAGCGGGAGGTGGCGGCCAGGAGTGCACAGAGATGTGAACCGGGAGAGTAAAGGCCAGACTGAGGGGGCAGAGCTGATTACTTCAGTTAACTGGAGTGCCCCGCCCCTAAGGGTAGGCAGGCCAGGAGAACTCAAATTACACCCCTAGTAGCATTCTCCACCCCGAACAGCTTGCTGTTGTAGTCTAGATCAGGCCGCTGACCTCTTTCAGTCCGGGGTTAGATTTAGCTCCTCATTTGCCGCCATCTAGTTAAAGTTTGTCGGTTTAGTATTTATATATTTAATAAAGGGGACCAGTGATGGTCTGTTTATACCCAAAATAAAGTCTCTGTGTCTGATTTATGGGAAAGGGTAGTGGGGGAAGTTAACTAAAGTTAAGAAGCAAGGTTCCCCTTTCTTTCCCCAAGTTCAGTGTTGGATCCTCTGGGAAGGAGCTGGTAAGCCTTTAATCCCTTAGGAAAGTGTAAAGCCAATTAGGCTTGCAGTGCCTTAAGGGTTAAGTCTGACAGTGAGTGGGATAGAGGGTTGGGAGTTGCAGTTAGCTGCAACAATGTTGCATGGCAGGGAGTAGCTTACCTTATGTCCTGTTGAACCTGGAGTTCCTCCTCCTCTTTTGCTGCAGGACAAGAAGCTGTCATGTTGCCCTCCCTCCATGTGATGGTGGCTCGAGAGTATCATAGACAGGGCACTATGGCCGAGATAGGGATAGGCATTCTAGTCTATGTAAGTCCATAGTTGTAAATTATAGCCTCCCTCCATTGACTAGCCGGAATTACACAGCGGCCTGGTGGTCATGGAGCCATATGTTTGGTAGGTTTTGCACCCTAACTGCGGGAGGTCGTGGCCAGGAGTGCACGGAGATGTGAACCGGGGGAGTGATGGCCAGGCTGAGGGAGCAGGGCCATTTACTTCAGTTAACTGGAGTGCCCCACCCCTAAGGGTAGGCAGGCCAGGAGAACTCGAATTACACCACTAGTAGCATTCTCCACCCGAACAGCTTGCTGTTGTAGTCTAGATCGGGCCGCTGACCTCTTTCAGTCCGGGGTTAGATTTAGCGCCTCATTTGTCGCCATCTAGTTAAAGTTTGTCGGTTTAGTATTTATATATTTAATAAAGGGGACCAGTGATGGTCTGTTTATACCCAAAATAAAGTCTCTGTGTCTGATTTATGGGAAAGGGTAGTGGGGGAAGTTAACTAAAGTTAAGAAGCAAGGTTCCCCTTTCTTTCCCCAAGTTCAGTGTTGGATCCTCTGGGAAGGAGCTGGTAAGCCTTTAATCCCTTAGGAAAGTGTAAAGCCAATTAGGCTTGCAGTGCCTTAAGGGTTAAGGCTGACATTGAGTGGGATAGAGGGTTGGGAGTTGCAGTTAGCTGCAACAATGTTGCATGGCAGGGAGTAGCTTACCTTATGTCCTGTTGAACCTGGAGTTCCTCCTCCTCTTTTGCTGCAGGACAAGAAGCTGTCAAGTTGCCCTCCCTCCATGTGATGGTGGCTCAAGAGTATCATAGACAGGGCACTATGGCCGAGATTGGGATAGGCATTCTAGTCTATGTAAGTCCATAGTTGTAAATTATAGCCTCCCTCCATTGACTAGCCGGCATTACACAGCGGCCTGGTGGTCATGGAGCCATATGTTTGGTAGGTTTTGCACCCTAACTGCGGGAGGTCGTAGCCAGGAGCGCACGGAGATGTGAACCGGGGGAGTGATGGCCAGGCTGAGGGGGCAGGGCCATTTACTTCAGTTAACTGGAGTGCCCCGCCCCTAAGGGTAGGCAGGCCAGGAGAACTCGAATTACACCACTAGTAGCATTCTCCACCCAAACAGCTTGCTGTGGTAGTATAGATCGGGCCGCTGACCTCTTTCAGTCCAGGGTTAGAGTTAGTGCCTTGTTTGCCGCCATCTAGTTAAAGTTTGTCGGTTTAGTATTTATATATTTAATAAAGGGGACCAGTGATGGTCTGTTTATACCCAAAATAAAGTCTCTGTGTCTGATTTATGGGAAAGGGTAGTGGGGGAAGTTAACTAAAGTTAAGAAGCAAGGTTCCCCTTTCTTTCCCCAAGTTCAGTGTTGGATCCTCTGGGAAGGAGCTGGTAAGCCTTTAATCCCTTAGGAAAGTGTAAAGCCAATTAGGCTTGCAGTGCCTTAAGGGTTAAGGCTGACAGTGAGTGGGATAGAGGGTTGGGAGTTGCAGTTAGCTGCAACAATGTTGCATGGCAGGGAGTAGTTTACCTTATGTCCTGTTGAAGCTGGAGTTCCTCCTCCTCTTTTGCTGCAGGACAAGAAGCTGTCAAGTTGCCCTCCCTCCATGTGATGGTGGCTCGAGAGTATCATAGACAGGGCACTATGGCTGAGATAGGGATAGGCATTCTAGTCTATATAAGTCCATAGTTGTAAATTATAGCCTCCCTCCATTGACTAGCCGGCATTACACAGCGGCCTGGTGGTCATGGAGCCATATGTTTGGTAGGTTTTGTACCCTAACTGCGGGAGGTCGTGGCCAGGAGTGCACGGAGATGTGAACCGGGGGAGTGATGGCCAGGCTGAGGGAGCAGGGCCATTTACTTCAGTTAACTGGAGTGCCCCACCCCTAAGGGTAGGCAGGCCAGGAGAACTCGAATTACACCACTAGTAGCATTCTCCACCCGAACAGCTTGCTGTTGTAGTCTAGATCGGGCCGCTGACCTCTTTCAGTCCGGGGTTAGATTTAGCGCCTCATTTTCCGCCATCTAGTTAAAGTTTGTCGGTTTAGTATTTATATATTTAATAAAGGGGACCAGTGATGGTCTGTTTATACCCAAAATAAAGTCTCTGTGTCTGATTTATGGGAAAGGGTAGTGGGGGAAGTTAACTAAAGTTAAGAAGCAAGGTTCCCCTTTCTTTCCCCAAGTTCAGTGTTGGATCCTCTGGGAAGGAGCTGGTAAGCCTTTAATCCCTTAGGAAAGTGTAAAGCCAATTAGGCTTGCAGTGCCTTAAGGGTTAAGGCTGACATTGAGTGGGATAGAGGGTTGGGAGTTGCAGTTAGCTGCAACAATGTTGCATGGCAGAGAGTAGCTTACCTTATGTCCTGTTGAACCTGGAGTTCCTCCTCCTCTTTTGCTGCAGGACAAGAAGCTGTCAAGTTGCCCTCCCTCCATGTGATGGTGGCTCAAGAGTATCATAGATAGGGCACTATGGCCGAGATAGGGATAGGCATTCTAGTCTATATAAGTCCATAGTTGTAAATTATAGCCTCCCTCCATTGACTAGCCGGCATTACACAGCGGCCTGGTGGTCATGGAGCCATATGTTTGGTAGGTTTTGCACCCTAACTGCGGGAGGTCGGGGCCAGGAGCGCACAGAGATGTGAACCGGGGGAGTGATGGCCAGGCTGAGGGGGCAGGGCCATTTACTTCAGTTAACTGGAGTGCCCCGCCCCTAAGGGTAGGCAGGCCAGGAGAACTCGAATTACACCACTAGTAGCATTCTCCACCCGAACAGCTTGCTGTGGTAGTATAGATCGGGCCGCTGACCTCTTTCAGTCCAGGGTTAGAATTAGTGCCTTGTTTGCCGCCATCTAGTTAAAGTTTGTCGGTTTAGTATTTATATATTTAATAAAGGGGACCAGTGATGGTCTGTTTATACCCAAAATAAAGTCTCTGTGTCTGATTTATGGGAAAGGGTAGTGGGGAAGTTAACTAAAGTTAAGAAGTGAGGTTCTCCTTTCTTTCCCCAAGTTCAGTGTTGGATCCTCTGGGAAGGAGCTGGTAAGCCTTTAATCCCTTATGTTGTTTTACAGTTATTTGCTTTACACAATCAATGTTATTACAACCCATGCTAATGCTGCTTTGTTTTAGCTATTTAAGTAGTTTTTGCAATTGTTGATGAAAATAAACATTACATCATCAAGGTCAAATATAACAGAATATTAAAGTTTTTTAGTGTTAAACAAATACAAATAAATCTGGTAACAGGTTTGTATTACTACTGCAATGAAAATTATTTTAAAGGACATGTTGAACTTTTTCTCTAACCAAAGACTTATAATATTGTTTTGTCAGTTGATACATACATATTGGTCATCAAGTCTGAACTATAACACATAATTATTATTATTGTTAGCTGCAGGACTAGCAATCCACTACTGGGAGCTAGATGAACACATTGGCTGAGCCAACGACAAGAGGAATTCACATTAGCATGGGTTGTAATAACATTGCTTGTGTAAAGCAATTAGCATGGGTTGTAATAACATTGCTTGTGTAAAGCAAATAACTGTAAAACAACATAATATTTCACCACTATATTATTCCCCTGTTTCCGTGCGAGCCTTCAGGCTCCCGGGAAACAGCAATTAAGAAACAGCGGTCTTAAAACCGCTGCTTCTTAACTGGTCCACCGCCTCTGAGTGGCGGACAGCAATCAACCCGATCAGATATGATTGAGTTGATTGACACCCTCTGCTAGCAGGCAATTGGCCACAAATCAGCAGGGGGTGGAATTGCCAAAGCAGTTCACTATAACTGCTTGTGCAATGCTAAATGCCAACAGTGTATGCTGTCGGCATTCAGCGATGTCTGGCAGACATGATATGCTATAGCGTATCATGTCCGCCAGACTTTAATAATTTGTCCCCAATATATTGTATGCATGTATATACAGTATATATATATATATATATATATATATATATATATATATATATATATATATATATATATATATATAGTTGTATGCACAAGTTTAGGCACCCCTGAGAATTTTCATTTATAAATAATTAGTTGTTTGGATCAGCAATTTAATTTTAATCTATCAAATAACTGAAGGACACAGTAATATTTCAGTAGTGAAATTATGTTTGTTGGATTAACAGAAAATGTGCAATATGCATCTAAACAAAATTAGACAGGTGCATAAATTTGGGCACCCCACCCCAACAGAAATATTGCATCAATATTTAGCAGAGCCTCCTTTAGCAGAAATAACAGCCTCTAGGCGCTTCCTATAGCCTATAATGAGTGTCTGGATTCTGGATGAAGATATTTTGGACCATTCCTTCTTGCAAAACATCTCCAGTTCAGTTAGGTTTGATGGTTGCCGAGCAAGGACAGCCCGCTTCAAATCACCCCACAGATTTTTAATGATATTCAGGTCTGGGGACTGGGATGGCCATTCCAGAACATTGTACTTGTTCCTCTACATAAATGCCATAGTAGATTTTGAGCAGTGTTTTGGGTTGTTGTCTTGTTGAAATATCCAGCCCGGGCGTAACTTCAACTTTGTGACAGATTCCTCAACATTATTCTCAAGTATCTGCTGATATTGAGTGGAATCAATGCAACCCTAAACTTTAACAAGATTCCCAGTACCGGCACTGGCCACACAGCCCCACAGCATGATGGAATATCCACCAAATTTTACTGTGGGTAGCAAGTGTTTGTCTTGGAAACGCTGTGTTCTTTTGCCGCCATGCATAACACCCCTTGTTATGACCAAATAACTCAATCTTTGTTTCATCAGTCGACAGCACCTTCTTCCAAAATGAAGCTGGCTTGTCAAAATGTGCGTTTGCATACCTCAAGGGACTCTGTTTGTGGCGTGTGTGCAGAAAAGGCTTCTTCCGCATCACTCTCCCATACAGCTTCTCCTTGTGCAAAATGCACTGAATTGTTAAACGATGCACAGTGACACCATCTGCAGCAAGATGATGTTGTAGGTCTTTGGAGGTGGTCTGTGGGCTATTTTTGACCGTTCTCACCATCCTTTGCCTCTCCGATATTTTACTTGGCCTGCCACTTCTGGCCTTAACAAGAACAGTGCCTGTGGTCTTCCATTTCCTCACTATGTTCCTCACAGCGGACACTGACAGCTTAAATTTCTGAAATAGATTTTTGCAGCCTTCCCCTAACCATAATGTTGAACAATCTTTGTTTTCAGGTCATTTGAGAGTTGTTTTGAGGCCCCCATGTTGCCACTCTTTAGAGGAGAGTCAAAGAGTCAAACAACTTGTAATTGGCCACCTTAAATACCTTTTCTCATGATTGGATGCACCTGTCTATGAAGTTCAAGGCTTAATGGGCTCACCAAACCAATTGTGCGTTCCCATTAATCAGTGCTAGGTAGTTACAGGTATTCAAATCAACAAAATGACAAGGGTGCCCAAATTTATGCACCTGTCTAATTTCGTTTGGATGCATATTGCACATTTTCTGTTAATCCAATAAACCTAATTTCACTACTGAAATATTACTGTGTCATTCAGTTATTTGATAGATCAAAATAAAATTGCTGATCCAAACACCTAATTATTTATAAATGAAAATTGTTAGGGGTGCCTAAACTTTTGAAAACAACTGTGTGTGTATATATATATATATATATATATATATATATATATATATATATATATATATATATATATATATATATATATATATATATATATATATATATATATATAACAACAATTAAAATTATGGGGAGGCAAAAAGTGAGTTTAAAATCCTCCACTAAATACAAAATATAGAGAAAATAACTCATTGTGTAAACCATTTACAAATCTAAACAAGTCAGAAGACTTGCTTTAAAACCAGAAACTCTCCGACTAAACTGTTCCCAATGCAGCAAAGGAATCTGGGTAAGATATGCAAATGAGGTTCACAATGACTCACCTTTTTACTTTTAGTCAGACTTCCTTTTATGCCATAGCACTGCTGCATTACACAGCTTTGATGCTTTAAAAAGCAGACTAAAAGTAAAAAGGTGAGTCATTGTGAACCTCATTTGCATATCTTACCCAGATTCCTTTGCTGCATTGGGAACAGTGTAGTTGGAGAGTTTCTGGTTTTAAAGCAAGTCTTCTGACTTGTTTAGATTTGTAAATGGTTTACAAAATTAGTTATTTTCTCTCTGTCTCTCTCTCTCTCTCTCTCTCTCTCTCTCTCTCTCTCTCTCTCTCTCTCTCTCTCTCTCTATATATATATATATATATATATATATATATACTGTATATACATACATACAATATATAGCGTTTCATGTCCGGCAGACATCGCTGAATGCCGACAGCATACACTGTTGGCATTTATCATTGCACAAGCAGTTATAGTGAACTGCTTGTGTAATTCCGCCCCCTGCAGATTTGCGGCCAATCGCCTGCTAGCAGGGGGTGTCAATCAACCCGATTGTATCTGATCGGGTTGATTGCTGTCCGTCACTCAGAGGCTGCGGACCAGTTAAGGAGCAGCGGTTTTAAGACCGCTGCTTCTTAACTGCTGTTTCCGGCCCGGGGAGCCTGAAGGCTCGCACGGAAACAGGGGAATCAGAGGCCATTTGGCCCTTGATAATTCGGCCCCATAGTGTCAAAAATAATTCTAGTAAAAATCTAATGAAGATCTCATGATTTCAATATGTCAGGGGTTAATTTATAATATGTGTTATAACACTTTTAACTTCACATCCTTTTGAAGTCTATTTTGTCATACACATATGTCATTCCATAGAAAGCAGCTATAATTCCACACAATCAGAATATGCTACTGCACTTGTGGAACATATCTGGCAAACATCTATGTAATATGTGTCATAGTTTTGCTGCTATAGCATTTGAAGCATTACATCCTATTAAAGGCTATGGGCATTCCATGTAGTCATTCACACTTTTCATTTTATAGAAAGCCAATATAATCTCACATAATCTCACTTTCAGAATATGCTACTGTACCTGGGGAACATATCTGGTAAATATCTATTTGATATGATTTATAGTTTAGTTTCTATAGCACTTTTAAATGTAATCCCATTATAGTCTATGGGCATTCCATTATGTCATTCACCCTTGTCAATCCATAGAAAGAAGTTATAATCTCACATAATCTCACTTTCAGAATATGCTACTGTACCTGGGGAGCATATCTGGTTAATATCTATTTGATATATCTCATAGTTTTGTTGCTATAGCTCTTTTAAATGTAATCCCATTATAGTCTACTAGTCCTAAAGCCCGTTCACACGGGCCATTTTTTGCAGTACAGCGGTCCCACCCCTTGCGCTCTCTCCCTCCCCCTCTCTTTTGCTCTCTCTCTCCCCCCTCTCTTTTGGTCTCTCTCCCCCTCTCTTTTGAGCTCTCTCTCTCCCCCCTCTCTTTTGAGCTCTCTCTCTCCCCCCTCTCTTTTGCACTCTCTCTCTCCCCTTCTCTTTTGCGCTCTCTCTCTCCCCCTCTCTTTTGCGCTCTCTCCCCCTGTTTTGAGCTGTCTCCCCCTCTTTTGCCATCTCTCCACCTCTCTTTTGTGCTCTATCTCTCCCCCATCTCTTTTGCGCTCTCTCCCCCATCTCTTTTGCGCTCTCTCCCCCTCTATCTCCCCCTCTCTTTTGTGCTCTCTCTCTCCTCCATATTTTGCACTCTCTCCCCCTCTCTTTTGCGCTCTCTCTCTCCTCCTTCTTTTGCGCTCTCTCTCCCCCTCTCTTTTGAGCTCTTTTTCTCCCCCCTATTTTGCACTCTCTCTCTCCCCCCTCTTGTGCGCTCTCTCTCCCCCCTCTTGTGCGCTCTCTCTCCCCCCTCTCTTTTGCGCTCTCTCTCCCCCCCTCTTGTGCACTCTCTCTCCCCCCTCTTGTGCGCTCTCTCTCCCCTCTCTTTTGCGCTCTTTCTCCCCCCTTTCTTTTGCGCTCTCTCCCCCCCCTCTTTTGTTCTCTGTCTCCCCCCTCTGTTTTGCTCTCTGTCTCTCCCCCCTCTCTTTTGCTCTCTCCCCCCTCTATTTTGCGCGCTCTCTCTCCCCTCTCTTTTGCGCTCTCTCCCCCCTATTTTGCGCTCTCCTTCTCTTTTTTGCAGTCTCTCCCCCCTCTATTTTGCGCTCTCTCTCCACCTCTCTTTTGTTCTCTCTCTCTCCGCCATCTCTTTTGCGCTCTCTCTCTGCCCCATCTATTTTGCGCCCTCCCCTCTCTTTTAAGCTCTCTCTCTCCCCCCAACTCTCTCTCCCCCCTCTCCTCTCTCTCTCACCCTCTCTCCTTTCTCTTTCCCCCCTCCTCTCTCTCTCTCCCCCTCTCTCCCCCTCTCTCTCCCCTCTCTTTTGCGCTCTCTCCCCTCTCTTTTGTGCTCTCTCTCCCCCTCTCTTTTGCGCTCTCTCCCCCTCTCTCTCTCCCCCCTCTCTTTTGCGCTCTCTCCCCTCTCTTTTGTGCTCTCTCTCCCCCTCTTTTTTGCGCTCTCTCCCCCCCCTCTCTTCACGCTCTCTCCCCCTCTCCTCTCTCTCTCTCCCCCCTCTCCTTTTTCTCTCCCCCTCCTCTCCTCTCTCTCTCCTCTCCTCACTCCCCTCTCCTCTCTCTCTCCCCCTCCTCTCCTCTCTCCCCTCTCCTCTCTCTCTCCCCCTCTCTCTCCCCCTCTGCTCTCTCTCTCCCCCCTCTCCTCCCCTCTCCCCCCTCTCTCCTCTCCCCCTCTCTCCTCCCCTCTCCCCCTCTCTCCTCCCCTCTACCCCCTCTCTCTTCTCCCCCCCCTCTCCTCTCCCCCCTCTCTCCCCCCTATCTCTTCTCTCTCTCCCCCCCTCCTCTCTCTCCCCCATCTCCTCTCTCTCTCCCCCTCTCCTCTCTCTCTCCCCCCCTCTCCTCTCTCTCCCCCATCTCCTCTCTCTCCCCTCTCTCTCCTCTCTCTCCCCCCTCATCTCTCTCTCTCCTCCCTCTCCTTTCTCTCTCCCCCCTCTCCTCTCTCTCTCTCTCTCTCTCTCTCCCCCTCTCATCTCTCTCTCCCCCCCCTCTCCTCTCTCTCTCCCCCCTCTCCTCGCTCTCTCCCCCCTCTCCTCTCTCTCTCCCCCCTCTCCTCTCTATCTCCCCCCTCCTCTCTCCCTCCCCCGTCCTCTCTCTCTCCCCCCTCTCTCTCCCCCCTCTCCACTCTCTCTCTCTCCCCCCCTCCTCTCTCTCTCCCCCCTCCTCTTTCTCTTCCCCCTCCTCTCTCTCTTCCCCCTCCTCTCTCTCTCCCCCCCCCTCTCCTCTCTCTCTCCCCCTCTCCTCTCTCTCTCTCTCCCCCCTTCTCCTCTCTCTCTCCCCCTCCTCTCTCCCCTTCTCTCCCCCCTCCTCTCTCTCTACTCCCTCTCCTCTCTCTCTCCCCCCTCTCCTCTCTCTCTCCCCCCTCTCCTCTCTCTCTCCTCCCTCTCCTCTCTCTCCCCCTCTTCTCTCTCTCTACCCCCTCTCCTCTCTCTCTCCCCCCCCCTCTCCTCTCTCTCTTCCCCTTCTCTTCTCTCTCTCCCCCTCCTCCCTCTTTCCCCCCTCCTCTCTCTCCCCCCTCCCCTCTCCCCCCCTCCCCCCCTCCTCTCTCTCTCCCCCTCCTCTCCTCTCCTCTCCCCCTCTCCTCTCTCTCTCCCCCCTCTCCTCTCTCTCCCCCCTCTCTCTCCACCCCTCTCTCTACCCCCTCTCCACTCTCTCCCCCTCTCCCCCCCCTCTCTCTCCCCCTCTCCTCTCATCTCTCTTTCCCCCCTCTCCTCTCCTCTCCTCTCCCCCTCTCCTATCTCTTCCCCCCTCTCCTCTCTCTCCCTCCCCTTCTCTCTCTCTCCCACCCTCTCCTTTCTCTCTTCCCCCCTCCTCTCTTTCTCCCCCCTCTCCTCTCTCTCTCCCCCTTCTCCTCTCTCTCCCCCTCCTCTCTCCCCCTTCTCTTCCCCCCTCCTCTCTCTCTCCCCCTCTCCTCTCTCTCCCCCCCCTCCTCTCTCTCTCTCCCTCCTCTCCTCTCTCTCTCCCCCCTCTCCTCTCTCTCCCCCCCTCTTGTCTCTCTCCCCCTTCTCCTCTCTCTCCCCCCCTCTCCTCTCTCTCTCCCCCCCTTTCTCTCTCCCCCCTCTCTCTCTACCCCCCTCTCCCCCCTCTCTCCCCCTCTCTTCTCTCTCTCTCACCCCCTCTCTCTCTCCTATCTTTCTCCCCTCGTCTCTCTCTACCCTCCTCTCTCTCCCCTCCTCTCTCTCTATCTCTCCCCCCTCTATATCTATCTCCCCTCTCAATATCTATCTCACGACCACCGCCTTCATGTCCAGACACGCCCCCTTCACATTGGCCATGCCCCCCGCTCGCGTCGGCCATGCCCACTTCTGCCTCGGCGCAGATCAGACAGCTAGGGAGTAGGACTCAAAGGCCAGGTGTGTTTGTCCTCGTGCTGTCTCTACTGCGCATGACAGCTTCAGACAAACACACTTGGCCTTTTATATAATAGGATGGGCATTCCATTTTGTCATTCACCCTTGTCATTCCATAGAAAGCAGCTATAATCTGACATAATCTCACTTTCAGATTATGCTACTGTACCTGGGGAACATATCTGGTAAATATCTAATTGATATGTCTCATAGTTTTGTTGCTTGAACACTTTTAATTTTACATCCCATTAAAGTCTATGGGCATTCCATTTTGTCATTCACCCTTGTCATTCCTGGGTTGTAATAACATTACTTGTGTAAAGCAAATAACTGTAAAACAACATAATATTGCACCACTAAAAGCCTTAATAAAATTAAGGTCCTGAAATGTGCATATTTATCAAGATTGTATGTTTAACAAAATAAATATACAATCTGTATGGTAAAGATTAATCTTTTTTTTTTGTTTTCCTTTTGCTTATGTAAAGCAAATAACTATAAAAACAACATAATATTGCACCAATAAAAGGCTTGATAATACAAAGGTAATGCCATGTGCAGATTTATCAAGACTGTGGCCTCTAGTTATCAAGCCATCAACCTCAAATATGCTGGAATTCCGCAGCGTATTTGTGGCGAGGCTGATTCACCTTAGTTATCAAGCCCTACACACTGGCAAAAGTAGAATATAGTGACGTAAGCTTCGATCCTCCGGACTCAGTCTGACACAGATCGATTCTTACGTCACTCCAGATGTTCAGAACGCAAGTTTGGCACAATCTGACTACTTTTGCTAGTTATCAAAAAACTAGCAGGTACGGTCGACACTTTTCCGGCCCAGCGTACCTGGTTTTTAATCCTCCGCCCTGGAGGCGGTGGATCCCATAGGAATCAATGGGAGTCTGACCATAGCGAAAGTTCATGTTCTCTGCTGCCCGACATCCCATTGATTCCTATGGGAGATGTCTGCACCTAACACCCTAACATGTACCCCGAGTCTAAACATCCCTAATCTGCCCCCCCTACACCGCCACAACTAAATAAATGTATTACCCCCTAAACCGCCACTCCCAGACCCCACCGCAACTATAATAAACTGATTAACCCCTAAACCGCCGCTCCCGGACCCTGCCACCACCTACATAATACCTATTAACCCCTATCCTGCCCCCCCCATAATAAAGTTATTAAACCCTATCCTGCGGATCCCAGACCCCGCCGCAACTAAATAAATTGTTTAACCCCTAAACCGCCGCCTCCCGGACCCCGCCACCACCTATATTAAACTTGTTAACCCCTAATCTGCCCCCCCTACACCGTCGCCACCTATATTAAACTTATTAACCCCTATCCTGCCCCCCCTACACCGCTGCAACCTATAATAAAATTATTAACCCCTAAACCTAAGTCTAACACTAATCCTAACACCCCCCTATCTTAAATATTAATTAAATAAATCTAAATAAATATTACTCTTATTAAATTAGTTATTCCTATTTAAAACTAAATACTTACCTGTAAAATAAACCCTAAGATAGCTACAATGTAATTAATAATTACATTGTAGCTATTTTAGGATTTATATTTATTTTACAGGTAACTTTGTATTTATTTTAACTAGGTAGAATAGCTATTAAATAGTTATTAACTATTTAATAGCTACCTAGATAAAATAAAGACAAATTTACCTGTAAAATAAAAACTAACCTAAGTTAAATTTAAACCTAACACTACACTATCAATAAATAAATTAAATTAATTAACTACAAATACCTACAATTAAATACAATTAAATAAACTAAGTTACAAAAAAAAGTAAGTTACAAAAAATAAAAAAATATTACAAGATTTTTGATCTAATTACACCTAATCTAAGCACCCTAATAAAATAAAAAAAGCCCCCCAAAATAAAAAAAATCCCTACCCTATTCTAAATTACAAAAGTTAACAGCTCTTTTACCAGCCCTTAAAATGGCCTTTTGCGGGGCATGCCCCAAAGTAAACAGCTCTTTTGCATGTAAAAAAAAAATACAAACCCCCCCAACATTAAAACCCACCACCCACATACCCCTACTCTAACCCAAACCCACCTTAAATAAACTTAGCACTACCCCCCTGAAGATCACCCTACCTTGAGACGTCTTCACCCAGCCAGGCACCATTGGTCATCCGATCCATCAAGTAATCTTCATCCGATGGGCCAGAAGAGCATATCCAGACCGGCAGAAGTCTTCATCCTATCCGGGCAGAAGAGGACATCCGGACCGGCAGACATCTTCATCCAAGCGGCATCTTCATCCATCCGACGAGGAGCGGCTTCATCTTCAAGACCTCCGGCGTGGAGCATCCTTCCAGACCGACGACTAACGACAAATGAAGGTTCCTTTAAAGGACGTCATCCAAGATGGCGTCCCTCGAATTCCGATTGGCTGATAGGATTCTATCAGCCAATTGGAATTAAGGTAGGAAAAATCTGATTGGCTGATTGAATCAGCCAATCAGATTCAAGTTCAATCAGACTGGCTGATCCAATCAGCCAATCAGATTGAGCTTGCATTCTGTTGGCTGTTCCGATCAGCCAATAGAATGTAAGCTCAATCTGATTGGATCAGCCAATCCGATTGAACTTGAATCTGATTGGCTGATTCAATCAGCCAATCAGATTTTTCCTACCTTAATTCCTATTGGCTGATAGAATCCTATCAGCCAATCGGAATTCGAGGGACGCCATCTTGGATGACGTCCCTTAAAGGAACCATCATTCTTCAGTTGGACGTCGTCGGAAGAAGATTGGTCCGCGCTGGAGGTCTTCTCGATGGAGCCGTTCCTCATCGGATGAAGATAGAAGATGCCGCTTGGATTAAGATGGTTGCCGGTCTGGATCGCCTCTTCTTCCCGGATAGGATGAAGACTTTGGAGCCTCTTCTGGACCTCTTCAGCCACAGGATTATGGATCGCCAGCCCCCGCTTGGGTTGGATGAAGATTTTGGAGCCAGGACCGATCGGTGATACCCGGTGAGGTGAAGATAAGGTAGGAAGATCTTCAGGGGCTTAGTGTTAGGTTTATTTAAGGGGGGTTTGGGTTAGATTAGGGGTATGTGGGTGGTGGGTTGTAATGTTGGGGGGGGGTATTGTATGTGTTTTTTTACAGGCAAAAGAGCTGAATTTCTTGGGGCATGCCCTGCAAAGGGCCCTGTTCAGGGCTGGTAAGGTAAAAGAGCTTTGAACTTTTTTAATTTAGAATAGGGTAGGGCATTTTTTTATTTTGGGGGGCTTTGTTATTTTATTAGGGGGCTTAGAGTAGGTGTAATTAATTTAAAATTGTTGTAATATTTTTCTAATGTTTGTAAATATTTTTTTATTTTTTGTAACTTAGTTCTTTTTTTTTTTTTGTACTTTAGTTAGTTTATTTAATTGTAGTTATTTGTAGGTATTGTATTTAATTCATTTATTGATAGTGTAGTGTTAGGTTTAATTGTAGGTAATTGTAGGTATTTTATTTAATTTATTTATTGATAGTGTAGTGTTAGGTTTAATTGTAACTTAGGTTAGGATTTATTTTACAGGTAATTTTGTAATTATTTTAACTATTTTAGCTATTAAATAGTTCTTAACTATTTAATAGCTATTGTACCTAGTTAAAATAAATACAAAGTTACCTGTAAAATAAATATAAATCCTAAAATAGCTATAATATAATTATAATTTATATTGTAGCTATATTAGGGTTTATTTTACAGGTAAGTATTTAGCTTTAAATAGGAATAATTTATTTAATAAGAGTTAATTTATTTTGTTAGATTTAAATTATATTTAACTTAGGGGGGTGTTAGTGTTAGGGTTAGACTTAGCTTTAGGGGTTAATACATTTATTACAGTAGCGGCGAGATTAAGTTGGCAGATTAGGGGTTAATAATTGAAGTTAGGTGTCGGCGATGTTAGGGAGGGCCGATTAGGGGTTAATACTATTTATTATAGGGTTATTGAGGCGGGAGTGAGGCGGATTAGGGGTTAATAACTTTATTATAGTAGCGGTGCAGTCCGCTCGGCAGATTAGGGGTTAATAAGTGTAGGCAGGTGGAGGCGACGTTGAGGGGGGCAAATTAGGGGTTAATAAATATAATATAGGGGTCGGCGGTGTTAGGGGCAGCAGATTAGGGGTACATAGCTATAATGTAGGTTGCAGTGGTGTACAGAGCGGCAGATTAGGGGTAAATAATAATATGCAGGGGTCAACGATAGCGGGGGCGGCAGATAAGGGGTTGATAAATATAATATAGGGGTCGGCGGTGTTAGGGGCAGCAGATTAGGGGTACATAGGGATAACGTAGTCGGCGGCAGTGTACGGAGCGGAAGATTAGGGGTTAAAAAATTTAAATATAGTGGCGGCGATGTGGGGGGACCTCGGTTTAGGGGTACATAGGTAGTTTATGGGTGTTAGTGTACTTTAGAGCACGGTAGTTAAGTGCTTTATAAACCGGCGTTAGCCCAGAAAGCTCTTAACTACTGACTTTTTTCTGCGGCTGGAGTTTTGTCGTTAGATTTCTAACGCTCACTTCAGCCACGACTCTAAATACCGGCGTTAGAAAGATCCCATTGAAAAGATAGGATACGCAAATGATGTAAGGGGATCTGCGGTATGGAAAAGTCGCGGCTGGAAAGTGAGCGTTAGTCCCTTTCCTGACTGACTCCAAATACCGGCGGTAGCCTAAAACCAGCGTTAGGAGCCTCTAACGCTGGTTTTGACGGCTACCGCCCAACTCTAAATCTAGGCCATAGGGTTTATTTTACAGGTAAGTATTTATTTTTAAATAGGAATAATTTATTTATTGATAGTGTAGTGTTAGGTGTAATTGAAACTTAGGTTAGTTTTTATTTTACAGGTAAATTTGTCTTTATTTTATGTAGGTAGCTATTAAATAGTTAATAACTATTTAATAGCTATTGTACCTAGTTAAAATAGATTTAAATTTGCCTGTAAAATAAAAATAAATCCTAAAATAGCTACAATATAATTATTAGTAATATTGTAGCTAGATTAGAATTTATTTTATAGGTAAGTATTTAGTTTTAAGTAGGATTAATTTAGTTAATAAGAGTAATTTTATTTAGATTTATTAAAATAATATTTAAGTTAGGGGGTGTTAGGGTTAGTGTTAAAGATATGTTTAGGGGTTAATTAGTTTAATATAGATTGCGGCGGTATGGGGGGGCAGGATAGGGGTTAATAAATTTATTATAGGTGGCGACGGTGTAGGGGGGGCAGATTAGGGGTTAATAAGTTTAATATAGGTGGCGGCGGGGTCCGGGAGTGGCGGTTTAGGGGTTAAACAATTTATTTAGTTGAGGCGGGGTACGGGATTGGCAGGATAGGGGTTAATACATTTATTATAGGTGGCGGCGGTATAGGGGGCAGGGTAGGGGTTAATAGGTATTATGTAGGTGGCGGCGGGGTCTGGGAGCAGGGGTTTAGGGGTTAATCAGTTTATTAGAGTGGCGTTGGGCTCCGGGAGCGGCGGTTTAGGGGTTAATACATTTATTATAGTTGCGGCGGGGTCTAGGAGCGGCGGTTTAGGGGTTAATAACTTTATTTAGTTGCGGGGGGCTCCGGGGGTGCCGGTATAGGGGGTAGAACAGTATAGTATAGTGTGGGTGCTTAGTGACTGCTTATCAATAAAGCTGGGAAAAAGCCGAAGAGCAGCGAGATCGGATGAGTGATAACTATCACAGTCCGCTGCTCATCGCCCCGTGCTTGATGCACAGCTTTTTGACAGCTTTTTTGATAACTTTGGCGAATGTATTCAGGTCCGCGGCGGCGATTTGAGGTGAGCTTAGGCGGGCGTATTGGGGCCAGTGAAGGCAGGTAAGTAGACACGTTTATAACTAGAGGCCTGTGTGTTTAACAAAACAAATATATAATCTTATTTGTTGCATGGTAAAAAAAATAAACATTTTTTTCATTTCCAATTTAAAAAAAAAATATGCAAATAAAATTATAATCATATTTCTTACCTGCAAATGCTGTAATTTTATTTTTCTTCTCCAGAAAAGCTTTCAAATTTGTGATCTGGAGTTAATATTATTAACCTGCTATCAATGGAAAGATTAAAATCTCTGAGAAAGCATACCTCCCAACTGTCCCGATTTTTGCGGGACAGTCTCGATTTTAGGGGTCTGTCCCTCTGTCCTGGGTTGCTAGCCATCTGTCCCGAATTGGGCCCATACTCAGAAGCAGCTTGCTTTTCTTTCCCAGGGTTATATACCTGTTAGGTTCTTTGTGGAAAATTAATTGTGTGTGGGTTAAGTAGGCGTAAGAAGTCTGTATACCCTCTGACCTCAGATAATGGTTACCTCTAACCCCTTGTAGAGATGACGTCTAACCCCTGGTGATAATACTAGCATGCCTTCAGTTTTATACGATGAGCAGTGCAACACCAGGGTAACGAACAGTGGCAGCCTCAGACTGCCAGCTTATGTGCTTGCCAACCCCAGGACCTCATACAATGAGTTACAGATACCCATATATGATGTAGTGTGTGTCTATCTGTATCTATAAGTGTGTATGTGTGTGTATCTGCATGTATAAGTGTATGCTATGTAGTGTGTGTGTGTATCTGTATGTATAAGTGTATGCTATGTAGTGTGTGTGTGTCTGCCTTTATAAGTGTATGATATGTAGTGTGTGTCTACATGTGTAAGTGTATGCAATGTAGTTGTGTGTTTATCTGTATGTATAAGTGTATGCTATGTAGTGTTTGTGTGTGTATCTGCATGTATAAGTGTAAGCTATGTAGTGTGTGTGTATCTGTATGAATAAGTGTGTGTGTGTATCTGCATGTATAAGTGTATGCTGTGTAGTGTGTGTGTTTGTATAAGTGTATGTTTGTATAAGTATCTGTATGTATAAGTGTGTGTGTGTATCTGCATGTATAAGTGTATGCTGTGTAGTGTGTGTGTGTATCTGTATGTATGTGTGTGTGTATCTGTATGTATGTGTGTGTGTGTATCTGCATGTATAAGTGTATGCAGTGTAGTGTGTGTATCTGTATGTATAAGTGTATGTGTGTATCTGTATGTATAAGTGTATGTGTGTATCTGCATGTATAAGTGTATGCTGTGCAGTGTGTGTGTGTGTATCTGTATGTATAAGTGTATGTGTGTATCTGCATGTATAAGTGTATGCTGTGCAGTGTGTGTGTGTATCTGTTTGTATAAGTGTGTGTGTGTGTGTATCTGTATGTATAAGTGTGTATCTACATGTATAAGTGTATGCTGTGTAGTATTTGTGTGTATCTGCATGTATAAGTGTATGCTGTGTAGTGTTTGTGTGTGTGTATCTGTATGTATAAGTGTGTGTGTGTATCTGCATGTATAAGTGTATGCTGTGCAGTATGTGTGTATCTGTATGTAAAAGTGTATGTGCGTATCTGCATGTATAAGTGTATGCTGTGTAGTGTGTGTGTATCTGTTTGTATAAGTGTGTGTGTGTGTATCTGCATGTATAGGTGTATGCTGTGTAGTGTGTATCTGTATGTATAAGTGTAAGCTATGTAGTGTGTGTGTATCTGCATGTGTAAGTGTATGCTATGTAGTGTGCTACTGTGCTTTTTTGCTAACTTTAAAGTCCAGAATCTAGAATATTAATGGGGAATGCAGAGAACAGTTTTAAAGAATCTTTTATTAAATGTACAATTAAGATAAAAATATTTAGCAATGTCTCTGCAAAGGTTAATTAAATACAGAGCTCACATAGCTATACCAGTGGTTTGAGCTTGTGTTTGATTTGCTGCCTAAGAGTATTAAAGATATGACTTTATTTAGAATTTTATTTATATTACTTTGGTCCCCGCCCCTTTCAAATTTTTGCTGCGGAGGGTGTCCCTCTTTTGAATTTTGAAATGTTGGGAGGTATGAGAAAGGGGTGTTACACTAAAACATAACCCCACCCCTAAAGGTGTGGAAAAGGCACAAAACAGAAATATCTTCTGATATAGGAGGTAGAAAGGAGTTTATGAGGAGGAAGTACCGTGATTCATTGCATGACTGAGGGAGATTGACAGGAAGGTGGAGAAAACTCCTCCCTACGGTGTCCATTCTCCTCTGAATCTCTGTCAATCAACAACCCATACTCCCTCCTACCTCCTAAAAAAATCTGTCAGACATCCAACAAAACTCCCTCCTCCCTCCTGAGAAACTCCATCGTCTCTCCTAACAAACTCCATCAGTTCTCATGCATCAGACATCATAGCCCAGGCACAGCACAATATCACAACACAATCCATTAAAGGGACATAATACTCATATGCTAAATCACTTGAAACTGATGCAGTATAACTGTAAAAAGCTGACAGGAAAATATCACCTGAGCATCTCTATGTAAAAAAGGAAGATATTTTACCTCACAATCACCTCAGCTCAGCAGAGTAAGTTCTGTGTAAAAAGTTATACAGAGCTGCTGCTGCCAGCTGCAGGTAAAAAAAAAAAAAAAAAATGAAGAAATTAACTGCAGCCAATCAGCATCAGCAGTGCTGAGGTCATAAACTCTTTTACTGTGATCTCATGAGATTTGGCTCATCCCCTAAGCTGTCCCAGGACAGACATACTAATATGCTGCTTAGAAATCCTTTACAATGGGATGTGGCTACTGAGGAACTTTTGAGGTAAAATATCTTTCTTTTTTACATAGAGATGTTCAGGTGATATTTTCTAGTTAGCTTTTTACAGCTATACTGCATCACTTTCAAGTGTTTAAATATTTGGGTATTATGGCCCTTTAACTATCAAAGCCATCCTTGTATATTTTTAATATTTTGTGATATATATCTGTTCAGGAGTTTATATACTACAAGCTAAAATGTATATTTTTGAAAAATTAAAAAAATATATATTTTTTTCTTAAATCTTTACTATAACAAATATAACATTAAAAAAAGGTATGATCGCGCTATATAAGCTTCTGACTGTGGATAGCTAATATTATATAAAAAATATAATAGGATGGCATTGATAGTTGAAGGATTATATGATTGCCTGATGAAAAAAAAAAATACATTATGCACAGATATTTTTTCAAAATGATGTCTGACACCTGATGTTTGACTCATGACACCTGATGTCTGATACCTGATGTCTGACACCTGATGTCTGATACCTGATGTCTGACACCTGAGACCTGACGTCTGACGTCTGATACCTGATGTCTGACACCTGAGACCTGACGTCTGACACCTGACACCTGACACCTGAGACCTGAGACCTGACACCTGAGACCTGACACCTGAGACCTGACACCTGAGACCTGACACCTGAGACCTGACACCTGAGACCTGAGACCTGAGACCTGACACCTGACACCTGAGACCTGAGACCTGACACCTGAGACCTGACACCTGAGACCTGAGACCTGACACCTGAGACCTGACACCTGAGACCTGACACCTGAGACCTGACACCTGAGACCTGAGACCTGAGACCTGACACCTGAGACCTGACACCTGATGTCTGACACCTGAGACCTGACACCTGACGTCTGACACCTGACGTCTGACACCTGACGTCTGACACCTGATGTCTGACACCTGATGTCTGACACCTGATGTCTAACACCTGATGTCTGACACCTGATGTCTGACACCTGATGTCTGACACCTGATGTCTGACACCTGAGTCCTGATGTGTGATACCTGATGTCTGACTCCTGACACCTGATGTGTGACACCTGATGTCTGACACACAATGTCTGATATACAATGTCTGACACACAATGTCTGATATACAATGTCTGACACACAATGTCTGATATACAATGTCTGACACCTGATGTCTGATACACAATGTCTGACACCTGATGTCTGACACTTGAGTCCTGATACCTGATGCCTGACACCTGATGCCTGACTCCTGATGTCTGATAACTGAGGTACAATGGAGTTTTCAGGGAGGTAGCATACAGTTTTAAAGGATGGAGGAGGGAGTTTTGGGGGAGGGAGGAGAAAGGAGGGAGTTTTGCAGGAGGGAGCATGGAGTTTTAAAGGATGAAGGAGGGAGTTTTGGGGGAGGGAGGAGAAAGGAGGGAGTATTGCAGGAGGGAGCATGGAGTTTTTAAGGATGGAGGAGGGAGTTTTTGAGGAGGGAACAAGGATGTCCTAAAATGGACACCGTACCGGAGCCTATACACACAATCAAATAGAAGATCAGAATATTGTTATCAAACATTCAACCTATAAGAATGGATCAATAGTACACCTATCATGTGTCTAAGCATAACCACATGAACCTATACCATTAATATTCCTGCATATTTCTACTCTACAGCACAGTTTAAGTGATAATAAATACCAGCCACAGAGAATTATCCTCTATATATTGTTCATCAGTTATTTATTATATTGAATGTAGTGGCTCTTTACTATTAGTAACCACACAATACCATTCCTCTTTATATGAAATATACCTCAAAGGCAATATTAATCCAAATACCAAGAATAGAGTTAACCAGTCTCTTGTTGTTTTTAATGTGTTTTCACACTGGGTCCCTATTTTTAATTGTATTCTAATAAAGCTATATTTTATTTGGTGTTGTTTTTTTCTCTAAATAATAGTCCAGGCTGAGAGTGCTAACAGTGCAGCCTATCCAGAGGGTTCTTCCCTCATCAGAGTGTTACGTTTGATTGCTGCACAGCACCACTCCTCTTCCTTTAATGTATACCTGAGGCTATGATTAAATAGTCCCCAAATTATTGTAATATCAGGAGAGCTAGCCGTTGTGGTGCCACTGTACATTGGTGTGTATAGTTCCCCCCATTGATGTCTATGGGGGAAAGCATGCACAAGCACGTAAACTCAGCACTCAGCTTTTGTGCAGTATTGAAGCTTAATGCACCATATCGCACAGCGAAAGGAGGGTTTTCAGTAACTCGTAATGGCAGCACTATGGAGAGTGAAATAACGCAACTTTTCTTGCATTATTTTTGCAGCCTGTTTAGCGCAAAACTCGTAATCTAGCCGTTATGTAGTGGAGATGTTGCAGAACAGTGGTCATATGACCACAGCTTTGTAACTTGCGGTAAGCAAGTCTGCAATCGAAAAACCTCAAAGCAGCGTCTATAAAACCCAAAATATATCTTTCATGATTCAGATAGAGAAAACAATTTTAAACATTTTTTAATTTTTATTTCTATTATCTAATTTGTTTCATTTTCTTGGTATCCTTTATTGAAGAAGCCGCAATGCACTACCGGGAGTTAGCTGAATATATTGGGTAAGCCAATACCATGAGGCATATATGTGCAGCCACCAATCAGCAGCTCTTGAACCTGTCTAGGTATACTTCTCAACAAAATAAATTAGATAATTGAAATAAATTGGAGAGCTGTTTAAAGTCACATGCTCTATCTGAATCAAGACAGAAAAAATTGTGTTTCATGTCTCTTTAATACAAGGAGCCGTGTGTAGTGACAATTATCTCCAATGGGTAATCAGTCTATGTGTCAAGAAGTAACATCTGCTGGTAAATTATTTACATTTTATTCCCAGAACTTTAAAACCATATAAGGTCTATATAACATTATAAGTTTGCTGTACAAAAAAAATAGTGTTTCCTTATTGTTTAATAGCCATCATTAGAAAAAACTATGTGACACACCATGTGTATATAATTTAATGATTAGCTACTATAGTTTTCAATTGCACGACTGTGAGCTCAATGAGATAAGGCATTAAACTTGTATTGCCACCTCAGAACTGTTTTCTTGGACACTTATGAGTTACACATGCTGCAGGGTGTACAGAGGGCAACATTCACTCAGCACCTGGACAGCACACAAATAGTGACACTGGACAGCACTATTCATGTTGCTCCCTGCACACCCTGGAGCATGTGTAACTCATAAGTGTCCAGGAAAACATGACCGAGGTGGCAACTCTACAGAAAGGGGGGTAGTTATCAAGCCGTCAACCTCAAATACGCTGCGTATTCCGCAGCGTATTTGTGGCGAGGCTGATACGCCTTAGTTATCAAAGGCTCGAGACCGGCAAAAGTAGAATTTTGTGACGTAAGCTTCGATCCGCCGGACTCAGTCCGACACAGATCGATTCTTACGTCACTCCAGATGTTCCGCACACAAGTGCGGCACATTCTCACTACTTTTGCTAGCTATCAAAAAACTAGCAGGTACGTTCGGCACTTTTACGGCCCAGCGTACCTGGTTTTCAAAGCGCCAGCCTGGAGGCGGCGGATCCCATAGGAATCAATGGGAGTCTGACCATAGCGAAAGTACAAGTTCGCTGCTGACAGACATCCCATTGATTCCTATGGGAGCTGTCTACACCTAACACCCTAACATGTACCCCGAGTCTAAACACCCCTAATCTGACCCCCCCTACACCGCCGCAACTACATAAAGTTATTACCCCCTAAACCGCCGCTCCCGGAGCCCACCGCAAGCTACTATATACATATTAACCCCTAAACCGCCGCTCCCGGAGCCCACCGCAACTATAATAAATGTATTAACCCCTAAACCGCCGCTCCCTGAACCCGCCGCAACCTATATTAAATGTATTAACCCCTATCCTGCCCCCCCTACACCGTCGCCACCTATAATAAATTTATTAACCCCTATCCTGCCCCCCACTACGCCGCCGCCACTGTAATAAAATTATTAACCCCTAAACCTAACCCTAACCCTAACCCTAACGCCCCCTAACTTAAATATTAATTAAATAAATCTAAATAAATTAACTCTTATTAACTAAATGAATCCTATTTAAAACTAAATACTTACCTTTAAAATAAACCCTAATATAGCTACAATATAAATAATAATTATATTGTAGCTATCTTAGGATTTATTTTTATTTTACAGGTACCTTTCAATTTATTTTAACCATGTACAATAACTATTAAATAGTTATTAACTATTTAATAGCTTACCTAGCTAAAATAAAGAGAAATGTACCTGTGAAATAAATCCTAACCTAAGTTACAATTACACCTAACACTACACTATACTTTAATAAATTATTCCTATTTAAAAATAAATACTTACCTGTAAAATAAACCCTAAGATAGCTACAATGTAATTCATAATTATATTATAGCTATCTTAGGATTTATATTTATTTTACAGGTAACTTTGTATTTATTTTAGCTAGTTAGAATAGTTATTAAATAGTTATTAACTATTTAATAACTACCTAGCTAAAAGAAATACAAAATTACCTGTAAAATAAATCCTAACTTAAGTTACAATTAAACCTAATACTACACTATCATTAAATTAACTAAATAAACTACCTACAAAGAACTACAATGAAATACAATTACATAAACTAACTAAAGTACAAAAAATAAAAAAAGCTAAGTTACAAAAAATAAAAAATTAAGTTACAAACATGTTAAAAATATTACAACAATTTTAAGCTACTTACACCTAATCTAAGCCCCCTAATAAAATAACAACCCCCCCCAAAATAAAAAAAATCCCTACCCTATTCTAAATTACATAAATTTCAAAGCTCTTTTACCTTACCAGCCCTTAAAAGGGCCATTTGTGGGGGCATGCCCCAAAAAGTTCAGCTCTTTTGCCTGTAAAAGAAAAATACAACCCCCCCCAACATTAAAACCCACCACCCACATGCCCCTAATCTAACCCAAACCCCCCTTACAAAAACCTAACACTAATCCCCTGAAGATCATCCTACCTTGAGTCGTCTTCACTCAACCGAGCCACCGATGGAACTGAAGAGGACATCCGGAGCGGAAGAAGTTAATCCTCCAAGCGGCGCTGAAGAAATCTTCCATCCGATGAAGTCATCATCCAGGCGGCGCTGAAGAAGTCTTTGATCCGGCCGATGTCATCTTCAAAGAGGCGCTGAAGAGGTCTTCTATCCGGGCGAAGTCATCTTCCAAGCCGGGTCTTGAATCTTCCTTCCGCCGACGCGGAACCACCTTCTTCACCGACGGACTACGACGAATGACGGCTCCTTTAAGGGACGTCATCCAAGATGGCGTCCCCTCAATTCCGATTGGCTGATAGGATTCTATCAGCCAATCGGAATTAAGGTAGGAAAATCTGATTGGCTGATGGAATCAGCCAATCAGATTCAAGTTCAATCCGATTGGCTGATTGGATCAGCCAATCAGATTGAGCTCGCATTCTATTGGCTGATCGGAACAGCCAATAGAATGCGAGCTCAATCTGATTGGCTGATTCCATCAGCCAATCAGATTTTCCTACCTTAATTCCGATTGGCTGATAGAATCCTATCAGCCAATCGGAATTGAGGGGACGCCATCTTGGATCATCCCAACTCTCCCTGAAGTTCAGAGAGTCTCCCTGATTGTAATAGCGGCTCCCTGATGCCAGCAAATGGAGTGCAATCTCCCTGAAACTCCAAGTTCCATGATCCAATGTGGCCCAAATACGGAAAAGTGTTTCTTTAAGGAATGCCTTTAGTTGCTGGGACGTTATAGAACCCTCAAAGCATGCATCAGTAACCAAAAACCCCCCACTGATTTTAATAAAATAAAAACGCTACCTTATATACTGCACGTAATTAAATTTCATATTCTAAAATATATATGCATTCAACAAGCGTACAATCACTGAAAATAGGTTTATTGTATGTGGTTGTGCAATAAAGCTACTTTTGTTTAATGTGACTTTAGTGGGAAGCTACTTTAATGATAAGTCTCTATCTTATTTAGGGTTTCAAGGTGTTCAATATATAACTGGGGTGGTGGGGTGGCGGCGCAGTAGCGGGTGAAGCCACCTCCCTGAAATGAGTTCTTGCAGGTTGGGATGTCTGACATGCACACAAGCATTCGGACTGTCTAAAGGGCCTCTACCACCATTTATGCCAGCTTAATACCACCTCCTCACTCTTTTCCATGCTAGATACACATTTGTGTAAAAATAAAAAATTATTGAACTCCAAGCTAATGGGAATAATACTGTGTGTGTGTGTGTATATATACAGTATATATATATATATATATATATATATATATATATATATATATATATATATATATATATATATATATATATATAAAAATATATATATATATATATATATATATATATATAAATAAATCAAAAAAAAAAAAAAACTGTAAAAAAAAACAAAAAAACTGGCGAATAATGATGAAACAAAATTGTCCCAATATAACAAAAGTTCCACAAATGTTATCTGTTGTGATGTAGATATCTTATATGCAATTGCAACATATGAGCTCATATAGAAATGGTACCGTTATTAAAGAAACAGCTGACAGATTCGAGGTGAAAACGTCCTCCTTTGTCAGCAACCATTAACCATGAGTGCTTGATAGAAACAGCAGGCTTTTTCCAAAGACGGCAAAAGAAGGATAAACGAAACACATACAACCTCTTCCAAGTGAGGATAGGTTCCAGGCAGCAAAGACCGGGTAACTTTAGGCACAGACTTCAAGCATAAAGTGGAGTGAGCCGGGACTTGACATCCGGCCTCTGTCTCACCCAAATTTCTCGTCGGGTTCCTTAACACCGTTATTATGCAAGTTGACCTTTGAGATTCATTACTGAGTAGATCCACTTTCTTGCGCCTCTGCCAAACTTCCTTCCGGAAAACTTAGTGTTATCAATCAACACCATACCATACCAGGTACTTTTTACTGCCGCTTGATTTTCAAATGACTGTGTCGACGCGCGTTTCGCCCCACAATGCTTTGTGTCAGGGCCTCGTCAGGACTGTCAGTCACAGGTGATACATTCATTCTTTTAAATCTGTTGCCAATGTTACAGGAGTGGTTAAGGTGTGTTCACGCTAGCCAATGGGAATGGCCATAGAATTTCTCTATTACCTAAATTACCATGCATATATTATTTGAAACAAACTATTACTATTTACATTATTTAAACAAGGATAACAGATTAAAATGAATTTCTACAATAAACGTGTTTAACCCTATCAAAAGGACCAAAAGTGATGAGCCTACATTAGATTAATTTTAAACAACCCTAATTTAATTATATTATATAACAAGTTAAAGGCTGTTTGTGAATGTTATTATCGAATATGCATATATATCTTCATGTGTTGTTTTGCTTTATAAGGAATGACAGAGATGACACGCAAAAGGCCTCTTAAAGAGAGGTACTTATTGAGATATTATGTTTGTAATTTAGGACTACCTAGGTTGATTAGACATTTGTTCCTTTCTTTAACCCAGGAAGGACCTAAATTCAATTCTTTCATTTAAGCCGAATGTGGACACTGTTTTTAACACATATGTCCATCTAGCTTCTTTATTAAAAAGACATTTATTATTGTCTCCTCCTCTACCACTTGTCAATCCCTGATCAATGCCAACAAATTTTAAAGAGGTAGTACTGCTATTGTGTGTATCTTTAAAATGTCTAGCAACACTTGTATCTCTTTCATAGAGTATGTCATCTCTATGCTCCTGTACCCTGTCCTTGAACATACGTTTTGTTTTTCCAACATAGAACAGGGGACAGGAGCATTGTAAGAGATATACAACTCCTACTGTGTTGCAATTAGAAAAACATCTTATTTCAAAGTTTTTGCCCGTATTTGCAAAAAATGATTTACATTTCAGCATATAAGGGCAGTATACACAATGTCCGCATGGAAAGCTACCTTTAACTTGTTGATATTTATTCAACCAGTTAGTTGCAGGCTCTGACCTCACAAATCTACTTTTAACTAACTTATCTTTTAAGTTAGGAGATTTCTTTGCGGTCAGTAGGGGTCTTTTGCCCACTTTTCCAGCAATTCTTTCATCAAATGACAGCAAGTGCCAGTTGCGAGACAAAATGTCTCTCAAATTTTGCCATTGGCAGTTAAATGTAGTGATAAATCTTATGTTGCTATCTGCTGTAGCTCTGACTTTGTTTGAATATAGAAGATCATTTCTATTTAGTTTCCTAACTTTGTTAAGGGTAAATTTAATTAGTTTATTTGAATATCCCCTTTCAATGAATTTTTCACACATAATTTGAGCATGATGCTCAAATTTTGTTTTCGAAGAACAATTTCGCTTCAATCTGAGCAGTTGTCCAAAAGGAATGCCTCTTTTAAGCGGTTCAGGGTGGCTACTAGAAGCTTCCAATAAACTATTTGTTGCCGTGGTTTTTCTATGGTTTTCAGTGGTTATCTTATTACCTTCTTTTTTAATGCAGATATCTAAGAAAGGTAATTCTTTCTCACTGCATGCATGTGTCAACAGAATGTTCCGATCATTCTTATTCAATGAGTCAATGAATTCATACAGACAGGTCAGGGGGCCATCCCAAAACATAAGGATGTCGTCCACATACCTAATCCAAAGGGAAACATGGGAGCTGAACACCCCACCAAACTTTTCAAAGATGTCCAGCTCCCATGCCCCCAAATGTAGACAGGCATAGGTTGGTGCACATACGGCTCCCATCGCCGTCCCCCTTACCTGTCTGTAAATTGAGCCATCAAATTCAAACACATTGTTCTCAAGGATAAACCTTAAAAGATCAATGACAAACTTAGTATGATTGTTACTTGCTGAGCCTCTAGATCTCAGGAAATGTTCACTTGCACCAATCCCAACCTCATGAGGTATGGAGGAGTACAAACTTTCAACGTCAAGTGATACAAGAATAGTATGGGTAGAGACAGTTATGTCATCTATTTTTCGAAGGAGATCTGGGGTATCCTTTACATAAGAGGGCAGGGAGAGTAGGAATGGTCTTAAGAAAAAATCTACATATTGTCCGATGTGTTCACTGATGCCACCTATCCCCGACACTATTGGTCTCCCTGGTGGATGAGACTTATTTTTATGAATTTTCGGGATAGTGTAGAAGGTAGGCATCACTGGACACACCGGAT
The DNA here is from genome assembly GCF_027579735.1 of Bombina bombina. Taxonomy (NCBI): domain Eukaryota; kingdom Metazoa; phylum Chordata; class Amphibia; order Anura; family Bombinatoridae; genus Bombina; species Bombina bombina. The sequence continues at coordinate 251,207,086 of NC_069506.1, read as the reverse complement.
TTAGAAAGTTAAATTCTTCTGGGGAAATGAGGCCTTCCATTTTTGCCCCCTGTAAAATATGGTACAACTTTAATTTCATATTTGACAAAGGGTTTTTAGGAAGTTTTTCATACTGGGTTTTGTCAAGCAATTGTCTTTTTGCTTCATTAAGATAGAAAGACTCATCGAGCAAGACTAGGTTGCCGCCCTTGTCCGCCGGCTTAAACACTATCCCTTTAGCTTGTGTTAATTCTTTTAACGCTACTCTTTGACCAGATGTTAAATTATCAGACAAAGTCCAATCTTCAGGTAGCCGCTCTATCTCTTTTTCACACAGCTTTTACAAACAAAGAGACAGCAGGTACCTGTGCTATGGAAGGCATAAAGGTGGATTTTGTCTTTAAATTAGATCTGAATATTCCTATATTCTCAGAATCCATTTTATCGGACTCATTGTCATCCAAAAGGGATTTTAGGGCATGTATTGCCTCTTCATCTTTCTTATTTTCAGAAATTTGATGCATTGTATGATGTAACACTAGCTTTCTCGCAAACAAATGCAAATCTTTAATGAAGTCAAATTTATTTAATTTGTTAGTAGGATTAAAGGACAAACCTTTCCTTAAAACTTCAATATGTGTTAGTTTTAAGCTAAACGAAGAAAGATTGATGATCTGAAACTCATCTTTAGGTGTAGTCAGGGTTAATAACCCTGATACGGTCTCCTTCGTGGCCTCCCTCTGTTCCCTTGTCTTTGTCTCATATTGCCCCCTCTCCCTCTCTGTAGTCGCTGGGGATATCTCCTCTCTTCGATTGCCATATTTTTTGTTTCTCCTCCTCTTCCTCCCCCCTCGTCTCTTCCTAGATTGCCCTGGCCTGTATTCTGTGACCCAGGGCCTCCTTCGTTTTTGGATGATCTATCTTCATTTTCTAGATCTGACATATCAGTCCCTGAATCATAGGAACCTCTATCAAATTTGTACACATAGACTTTTTTATTTTGATAATCTTCCTGGTCGCGATGTAATTTTCTGCATTTCCTAACTTTAATTTCTGCCTGTAGTCTAGAAATGTGTATTTTAGTTTCTTCATTTAATTTATCAAAGTTAGGATCATGATCAAACTTATTTACAATTTGTAATGCTGACTCAACATCTTCTTTTATTTTTTCCAATCTTTTATCATTCCTCTTAATTAACATCTCTATCATTCCAAGCGCACAAGAAGATAATTTTTCATTCCATTCATCCAAGAATTCTAAACCCCCCTCTTCTTCTCTGGCATTGAAACCTGGGTCTAAAAAGAGTCTTAACCCTCTAGGAACTATTTTTTTCTCAACATAGTTAGCTAGGCTGGAATTTTCAGCCCTTACTTTTACCTGCTTCACAATACAGTTCTTATATTTTTTAAAAGCATTGAACACATTAGTTTCTAATTCACTACTTTCTAAGTTGGTATTTGTAATAGACTCTTTCAGCTCTGCTTCCCAGACCTCATCTGAGAGGGTAAATGCCATAATCTTTTTTGTCAACAATGCTTCAGCTTTAAGAAAGAAAAGTAACGATATACGTTAACCTGTATATAGCTTAAATAATTACTCAATCCCAAGGAACGGAATTGTGAGAATCCTCTCTTATAGTCCAAAAATTTCAATAAATAAATCAAAGATTAGGGAGAGAATTATAATCGTCAGGCACCTTTATTATAACTTCCAGGTAAAACTGCCTGAAACAAAAGTAAGACCCGGATTGCGTTAGCAAAGCCAGGTCCTGGTGCAGACCCCCAAAATTTTATAATTGTTCAAATATATTTATATAAGTAAATATATATAACACACAGCAGAGCTATACGAGATGCTATGTTAAAAGTAGGGGATTGCAGCACTCATAGAAACTTCACTTATTCTAATACATAGAAAGAAAGCTGAAACATTGTTTCCAAAAAGAGGCTCACACACAGATGGTCCAATTAATATGTAACACATTTATTTATGCAAGTAATCCTGAACCTAAATATGTCACTGCAGTGGAAAGCCTAAAATAAATGACTAGACACATGGTAACCAGGTACAAAATAATGACACTTTCAATGTTGCACGAAACATATCTAGATGTAAAAAAAAAACAAAAACTGGGGAATAATGATGAAACAAAATTGTCCCACTATAACAAAAGTTCCACAAATGTTATCTGTTGTGATGTAGATATCTTATATGCAATTGCAACATATGAGCTCATATAGAAATGGTACCGTTATTAAAGAAACAGCTGACAGATTCGAGGTGAAAACGTCCTCCTTTGTCAGCAACCATTAACCATGAGTGCTTGATAGAAACAGCAGGCTTTTTCCAAAGACGGCAAAAGGATAAACGAAACACATACAACCTCTTCCAAGTGAGGATAGGTTCCAGGCAGCAAAGACCGGGTAACTTTAGGCACACACTTCAAGCATAAAGTTGAGTGAGCCGGGACTTGACATCCGGCCTCTGTCTCACCCAAATTTCTCGTCGGGTTCCTTAACACCGTTATTATGCAAGTTGACCTTTGAGATTCATTACTGAGTAGATCCACTTTCTTGCGCCTCTGCCAAACTTCCTTCCGGAAAACTTAGTGTTATCAATCAACACCATACCATACCAGGTACTTTTTACTGCCGCTTGATTTTCAAATGACTGTGTCGATGCGCGTTTCGCCCCACAATACTTTGTGTCAGGGCCTCGTCAGGACTGTCAGTCACAGGTGATACATTCATTCTTTTAAATCTGTTGCCAATGTTACAGGAGTGGTTAAGGTGTGTTCACGCTAGCCAATGGGAATGGCCATAGAATTTCTCTATTACCTAAATTACCATGCATATATTATTTGAAACAAACTATTACTATTTACATTATTTAAACAAGGATAACAGATTAAAATGAATTTCTACAATAAACGTGTTTAACCCTATCAAAAGGACCAAAAGTGATGAGCCTACATTAGATTAATTTTAAACAACCCTAATTTAATTATATTATATAACAAGTTAAAGGCTGTTTGTGAATGGGATGTTATTATCGAATATGCATATATATCTTCATGTGTTGTTTTGCTTTATAAGGAATGACAGAGATGACACGAAAAAGGCCTCTTAAAGAGAGGTACTTATTGAGATATTATGTTTGTAATTTAGGACTACCTAGGTTGATTAGACATTTGTTCCTTTCTTTAACCCAGGAAGGACCTAAATTCAATTATTTCATTTAAGCCGAATGTGGACACTGTTTTTAACACATATGTCCATCTAGCTTCTTTATTAAGAAGACATTTATTATTGTCTCCTCCTCTACCACTTGTCAATCCCTGATCAATGCCAACAAATTTTAAAGAGGTAGTACTGCTATTGTGTGTATCTTTAAAATGTCTAGCAACACTTGTATCTCTTTCATAGAGTATGTCATCTCTATGCTCCTGTACCCTGTCCTTGAACATACGTTTTGTTTTTCCAACATAGAACAGGGGACAGGAGCATTGTAAGAGATATACAACTCCTACTGTGTTGCAATTAGAAAAACATCTTATTTCAAAGTTTTTGCCCGTATTTGCCGAAAATGATTTACATTTCAGCATATAAGGGCAGTATACACAATGTCCGCATGGAAAGCTACCTTTAACTTGTTGATATTTATTCAACCAGTTAGTTGCAGGCTCTGACCTCACAAATCTACTTTTAACTAACTTATCTTTTAAGTTAGGAGATTTCTTTGCGGTCAGTAGGGGTCATTTGCCCACTTTTCCAGCAATTCTTTCATCAAATGACAGCAAGTGCCAGTTGCGAGACAAAATGTCTCTCAAATTTTGCCATTGGCAGTTAAATGTAGTGATAAATCTTATGATGCTATCTGCTGTAGCTCTGACTTTGTTTGAATATAGAAGATCATTTCTATTTAGTTTCCTAACTTTGTTAAGGGTAAATTTAATTAGTTTATTTGAATATCCCCTTTCAATTAATTTTTCACACATAATTTGAGCATGATGCTCAAATTTTGTTTTCGAAGAACAATTTCGCTTCAATCTGAGCAGTTGTCCAAAAGGAATGCCTCTTTTAAGCGGTTCAGGGTGGCTACTAGAAGCTTCCAATAAACTATTTGTTGCCGTGGTTTTTCTATGGTTTTCAGTGGTTATCTTATTACCTTCTTTTTTAATGCAGATATCTAAGAAAGGTAATACTTTCTCACTGCATGCATGTGTCAACAGAATGTTCCGATCATTCTTATTCAATGAGTCAATGAATTCATACAGACAGGTCAGGGGGCCATCCCAAAACATAAGGATGTCGTCCACATACCTAATCCAAAGGGAAACATGGGAGCTGAACACCCCACCAAACTTTTCAAAGATGTCCAGCTCCCATGCCCCCAAATGTAGACAGGCATAGGTTGGTGCACATACGGCTCCCATCACCGTCCCCCTGACCTGTCTGTAAATTGAGCCATCAAATTCAAACACATTGTTCTCAAGGATAAACCTTAAAAGATCAATGACAAACTTAGTATGATTGTTACTTGCTGAGCCTCTAGATCTCAGGAAATGTTCACTTGCACCAATCCCAACCTCATGAGGTATGGAGGAGTACAAACTTTCAACGTCAAGTGATACAAGAATAGTATGGGTAGAGACAGTTATGTCATCTATTTTTCGAAGGAGATCTGGGGTATCCTTTACATAAGAGGGCAGGGAGAGTAGGAATGGTCTTAAGAAAAAATCTACATATTGTCCGATGTGTTCACTGATGCCACCTATCCCCGACACTATTGGTCTCCCTGGTGGATGAGACTTATTTTTATGAATTTTCGGGATAGTGTAGAAGGTAGGCATCACTGGACACAACGGATTTAGAAACTTAAATTCTTCTGGGGAAATGAGGCCTACCATTTTTGCCCCCTGTAAAATATGGTACAACTTTAATTTCATATTTGACAAAGGGTTTTTAGGAAGTTTTTCATACTGGGTTTTGTCAAGCAATTGTCTTTTTGCTTCATTAAGATAGAAAGACTCATCGAGCAAGACTAGGTTGCCGCCCTTGTCCGCCGGCTTAAACACTATCCCTTTAGCTTGTGTTAATTCTTTTAACGCTACTCTTTGACCAGATGTTAAATTATCAGACAAAGTCCAATCTTCAGGTAGCCGCTCTATCTCTTTTTCACACAGCTTTTACAAACAAAGAGACAGCAGGTACCTGTGCTATGGAAGGCATAAAGGTGGATTTTGTCTTTAAATTAGATCTGAATATTCCTATATTCTCAGAATCCATTTTATCGGACTCATTGTCATCCAAAAGGGATTTTAGGGCATGTATTGCCTCTTCATCTTTCTTATTTTCAGAAATTTGATGCATTGTATGATGTAACACTAGCTTTCTCGCAAACAAATGCAAATCTTTAATGAAGTCAAATTTATTTAATTTGTTAGTAGTATTAAAGGACAAACCTTTCCTTAAAACTTCAATATGTGTTAGTTTTAAGCTAAACGAAGAAAGATTGATGATCTGTAACTCATCTTTAGGTGTAGTCAGGGTTAATAACCCTGATACAGTCTCCTTCGTGGCCTCCCTCTGTTCCCTTGTCTTTGTCTCATATTGCCCCCTCTCCCTCTCTGTAGTCGCTGGGGATATCTCCTCTCTTCGATTGCCATATTTTTTATTTCTCCTCCTCTTCCTCCCCCCTCGTCTCTTCCTAGATTGCCCTGGCCTGTATTCTGTGACCCAGGGCATCCTTCGTTTTTTGATGATCTATCTTCATTTTCTAGATCTGACATATCAGTCCCTGAATCATAGGAACCTCTATCAAATTTGTACACATAGACTTTTTTATTTTGATAATCTTCCTGGTCGCGATGTAATTTTCTGCATTTCCTAACTTTAATTTCTGCCTGTAGTCTAGAAATGTGTATTTTAGTTTCTTCATTTAATTTATCAAAGTTAGGATCATGATCAAACTTATTTACAATTTGAAATGCTGACTCAACATCTTCTTTTATTTTTTCCAATCTTTTATCATTCCTCTTAACATCTCTATCACTCCAAGCGCACAAGAAGATAATTTTTCATTCCATTCATCCAAGAATTCTAAACCCCCCTCTTCTTCTCTGGCATTGAAACCTGGGTCTAAAAAGAGTCTTAACCCTCTAGGAACTATTTTTTTCTCAACATAGTTAGCTAGGCTGGAATTTTCAGCCCTTACTTTTACCTGCTTCACAATACAGTTCTTATATTTTTTAAAAGCATTGAACACATTAGTTTCTAATTCACTACTTTCTAAGTTGGTATTTGTAATAGACTCTTTCAGCTCTGCTTCCCAGACCTCATCTGAGAGGGTAAATGCCATAATCTTTTTTTGTCAACAATGCTTCAGCTTTAAGAAAGAAAAGTAACGATATACGTTAACCTGTATATAGCTTAAATAATTACTCAATCCCAAGGAACGGAATTGTGAGAATCCTCTCTTATATTCCAAAAATTTCAATAAATAAATCAAAGATTAGGGAGCGAATTATAATATTCAGGCACCTTTATTATCACTTCCAGGTAAAACTGCCTGAAACAAAAGTAAGACCCGGATTGCGTTAGCAAAGCCAGGTCCTGGTGCAGACCCCCAAAATTTTATAATTGTTCAAATATATTTATATAAGTAAATATATATAACACACAGCAGAGCTATACGAGATGCTATGTTAAAAGTAGGGGATTGCAGCACTCATAGAAACTTCACTTATTCTAATACATAGAAAGAAAGCTGAAACATTGTTTCCAAAAAGAGGCTCACACACAGATGGTCCAATTAATATGTAACACATTTATTTATGCAAGTAATCCTGAACCTAAATATGCCACTGCAGTGGAAAGCCTAAAATAAATGACTAGACACATGGTAACCAGGTACAAAATAATGACACTTTCAATGTTGCACGAAACATATCTAGATGTAAAAAAAAACAAAAACTGGGGAATAATGATGAAACAAAATTGTCCCAATATAACAAAAGTTCCACAAATGTTATCTGTTGTGATGTAGATATCTTATATGCAATTGCAACATATGAGCTCATATAGAAATGGTACCGTTATTAAAGAAACAGCTGACAGATTTGAGGTGAAAACGTCCTCCTTTGTCAGCAACCATTAACCATGAGTGCTTGATAGAAACAGCAGGCTTTTTCCAAAGACGGCAAAAGAAGGATAAACGAAACACATACAACCTCTTCCAAGTGAGGATAGGTTCCAGGCAGCAAAGACCGGGTAACTTTAGGCACAGACTTCAAGCATAAAGTGGAGTGAGCTGGGACTTGACATCCGGCCTCTGTCTCACTCAAATTTCTCGTCGGGTTCCTTAACACCGTTATTATGCAAGTTGACCTTTGAGATTCATTACTGGGTAGATCCACTTTCTTGCGCCTCTGCCAAACTTCCTTCCGGAAAACTTAGTGTTATCAATCAACACCATACCATACCAGGTACTTTTTACTGCCGCTTGATTTTCAAATGACTGTGTCGACGCGCGTTTCGCCCCACAATGCTTTGCGTCAGGGCCTCGTCAGGACTGTCAGTCACAGGTGATACATTCATTCTTTTAAATCTGTTGCCAATGTTACAGGAGTGGTTAAGGTGTGTTCACGCTAGCCAATGGGAATGGCCATAGAATTTCTCTATTACCTAAATTACCATGCATATATTTGAAACAAACTATTACTATTTACATTATTTAAACAAGGATAACAGATTAAAATGAATTTCTACAATAAACGTGTTTAATCCTATCAAAAGGACCAAAAGTGATGAGCCTACATTAGATTAATTTTAAACAACCCTAATTTAATTATATTATATAACAAGTTAAAGGCTGTTTGTGAATGGGATGTTATTATCGAATATGCATATATATCTTCATGTGTTGTTTTGCTTTATAAGGAATGACAGAGATGACACGAAAAAGGCCTCTTAAAGAGAGGTACTTATTGAGATATTGTGTTTGTAATTTAGGACTACCTAGGTTGATTAGACATTTGTTCCTTTCTTTAACCCAGGAAGGACCTAAACTCAATTCTTTCATTTAAGCCAAATGGGGACACTGTTTTTAACACATATGTCCATCTAGCTTCTTTATTAAGAAGACATTGATTATTGTCTCCTCCTCTACCACTTGTCAATCCCTGATCAATGCCAACAAATTTTAAAGAGGTAGTACTGCTATTGTGTGTATCTTTAAAATGTCTATCAACACTTGTATCTCTTTCATAGAGTATGTCATCTCTATGCTCCTGTACCCTGTCCTTGAACATACGTTTTGTTTTTCCAACATAGAACAGGGGACAGGAGCATTGTAAGAGATATACAACTCCTACTGTGTTGCAATTAGAAAAACATCTTATTTCAAAGTTTTTGCCCGTATTTGCCGAAAATGATTTACATTTCAGCATATAAGGGCAGTATACACAATGTCCGCATGGAAAGCTACCTTTAACTTGTTGATATTTATTCAACCAGTTAGTTGCAGGCTCTGACCTCACAAATCTACTTTTAACTAACTTATCTTTTAAGTTAGGAGATTTCTTTGCGGTCAGTAGGGGTCTTTTGCCCACTTTTCCAGCAATTCTTTCATCAAATGACAGCAAGTGCCAGTTGCGAGACAAAATGTCTCTCAAATTTTGCCATTGGCAGTTAAATGTAGTGATAAATCTTATGTTGCTATCTGCTGTAGCTCTGACTTTGTTTGAATATAGAAGATCATTTCTATTTAGTTTCCTAACTTTGTTAAGGGTAAATTTAATTAGTTTATTTGAATATCCCCTTTCAATGAATTTTTCACACATAATTTGAGCATGATGCTCAAATTTTGTTTTCGAAGAACAATTTCGCTTCAATCTGAGCAGTTGTCCAAAAGGAATGCCTCTTTTAAGCGGTTCAGGGTGGCTACTAGAAGCTTCCAATAAACTATTTGTTGCCGTGGTTTTTCTATGGTTTTCAGTGGTTATCTTATTACCTTCTTTTTTAATGCAGATATCTAAGAAAGGTAATTCTTTCTCACTGCATGCATGTGTCAACAGAATGTTCCGATCATTCTTATTCAATGAGTCAATGAATTCATACAGACAGGTCAGGGGGCCATCCCAAAACATAAGGATGTCGTCCACATACCTAATCCAAAGGGAAACATGGGAGCTGAACACCCCACCAAACTTTTCAAAGATGTCCAGCTCCCATGCCCCCAAATGTAGACAGGCATAGGTTGGTGAACATACGGCTCCCATCGCCGTCCCCCTGACCTGTCTGTAAATTGAGCCATCAAATTCAAACACATTGTTCTCAAGGATAAACCTTAAAAGATCAATGACAAACTTAGTATGATTGTTACTTGCTGAGCCTCTAGATCTCAGGAAATGTTCACTTGAACCAATCCCAACCTCATGAGGTATGGAGGAGTACAAACTTTCAACGTCTAGTGATACAAGAATAGTATGGGTAGAGACAGTTATGTCATCTATTTTTCGAAGGAGATCTGGGGTATCCTTTACATAAGAGGGCAGGGAGAGTAGGAATGGTCTTAAGAAAAAATCTACATATTGTCCGATGTGTGAGACAGAGGCCGGATGTCAAGTCCCAGCTCACTCAACTTTATGCTTGAAGTCTGTGCCTAAAGTTACCCGGTCTTTGCTGCCTGGAACCTATCCTCACTTGGAAGAGGTTGTATGTGTTTCCTTTATCCTTCTTTTGCCGTATTTGGAAAAAGCCTGCTGTTTCTATCAAGCACTCATGGTTAATGGTTGCTGACAAAGGAGGACGTTTTCACCTCGAATCTGTCAGCTGTTTCTTTAATAACGGTACCATTTCTATATGAGCTCATATGTTGCAATTGCATATAAGATATCTACATCACAACAGATAACATTTGTGGAACTTTTGTTATATTGGGACAATTTTGTTTCATCATTATTCCCCAGTTTTTTTGGTTTTTTTTACATCTAGATATGTTTCGTGCAACATTGAAAGTGTCAATGTTTTGTACCTGGTTACCATGTGTCTAGTCATTTATTTTAGGCTTTCCACTGCAGTGGCATATTTAGGTTCAGGATTACTTGCATAAATAAATGTGTTACATATTAATTGGACCATCTGTGTGTGAGCCTCTTTTTGGAAACAATGTTTCAGCTTTCTTTCTATGTATTAGAATAAGAGAAGTTTATATGAGTGCTGCAATCCCCTACTTTTAACATAGCATCTCGTATAGCTCTGCTGTGTGTTATATATATTTACTTATATAAATATATTTGAACAAGTATATATATATATATATATATATATATATATATAATAGTATTCTCATTAGCACAGTATTCAATACTTTTCTAGCATTTTGTGTGTGTGTATGTATATATATATGGATTTCTGACAACAAAGGCAAAATTTATTGTGATAGTAACGTTTCGGGACCAAACCTGTCCCTTCTTCTGACAGACAAACAATGCAAAAAACAAACTTAAATAGGCCCTTCAGACCCTCCCCTATGTTGCTACCAATCACAGGTAAGCGTGTGCAAAAGTGAAGACCACACCAAAATAAGGTATGGACAAGTGATAGTGTACAATGTGTAATTATAAATGTGTAAAACTATATATGAAACATAATAATCATTATTAGTGTAATCATCATATATCTAAGTGAACTTTGATCATAATAATCAAATTATAAAAACATATTAGTGCAAATTCTCATAATGCTTATCAAGGATTCACCCCTCCTATAGAGTGCACAAAATGGATTCTACCACTATTCAAAAGAACCACCCCTATTCATTGATTGGTTCTAGTCCACAGTAACAATACTATTATACAATGTGACTATAAGGGTCATCAAATCATCAAACCAAGCTATTTCTTTTGCTGTAACTTAACAGCGCATCATACGTGGGGTGTTACTTAACCATAACAAAAAAAAAAAAATATAAAGATATAAACCGTGCGATCAGATCGCAATTGAGTGCTGCTATCACCATAACATCTGTTGACACACCCCTCCTGCTCTCATAGGTCAAACGTAAACACCACCTCTCCACATCCATATGAGTTGGAAAATAAACAAACAAAAGCAAACGTATCCTTACTAGATTTAGTGACTGAAACATTAATAGCGCATCTCTCATAGGGTGCTTCTCAAACGCACAATACAATTATAACAGTATAAGCCGTGCGATCAGATCGCAGCTGAGGGTTACTGTCATCATGACATCTGTAAACACACCCCTCCTGCTCTCATAGGCCAAGAGTAAACAACGCCTCTCACCATTAGCATAAGCTGGAAGGTAAACAAACAGAAACAAACGTACCCTCTCTAGATCTAACGACTGGGGCATTAACCTGGAACAAAATACTATGAGCTTACATAACATGCACTTATCCACACTGCAATCCTACTGTCCGATCTTCACTACTATAGGTGTAACCACAGTGCTGGGCTTAATCTTACCGTCATCGCCAATCACAATTGCTTTAAAGCCACACACCCCCGTGCCGTACCCGAGTGGCTAGTAAACACAGCTGCGCTGATGGTCTCAGAGGTGAATGACGTCATACGGCGCTAGCATTCCTCAACAGTTTTCTATCATAGCAGCCAAAGGCGTGAAAACACTGTTGATCCATTATACACTTACTAATAACCGAAAACGCATAATTGATGTCTAAGCATCACAGCAGTCATATCATTTGCTCAAACAGGCACATACTGACAGGACATATTACTCCCATATCTTAAATACTAACTACAGCCAGAACACACAAACCAATGTACGCTCTATCTTACTCAAATATCTGCAGTCTCATAAACACCTACGATACTGCACAAATAAGTAAATCATAGCCTTCGTCATGATAACACTATATCTCTGTGGAATAATACAAAGCAAAAAAATGTAAGCACACAAAAAAAATTAATTGAAACTTCTATTCCTACTATAAAGATCTATTTCCAAATGCATATTCCAGGCATAAAGGTTATTAAAAAGCAAATAAAATAAATGCCAAGACATATGTATAAATATCAAAACCTCTGTGAAAGCTATTAACAGGAGGGGTCCTACCGTCTAAATATAGGTGGATAGAGTCAAAACTTACCTAAATACAAAAACGAACCCATAACATAAAAATCCAAATTGAGCACTTCATAGGTGTGAACCCTACAAATCGAGCTGATCAGGCTCTAATCAATTTAAGTGAGTGAACAATTGATGGTGCATTACAAAACTCCACGTGGTACATGGTGAAATGAAGAGTATAGAAATGACTAAAACATTAAACTACACATACATAAAAATTAAATTAGAATTAAAAGCACTTGTGTCTATTGTAAAATAACAAAACTACTGGGATAAGCCCATGTATACATGGCCCCAATAGCTGATAATAAACTGTATGGATATAGCTAGAAGTCAAATACTATTAGATAAGAGGCAAAAGCATGACTAGGCCATCATATTCTCTCATTCATATATAATGAATCAGGACTCTCATCTGATAATTAGGTCCATAGGTTAACCCAAGAATGCTTGCCACCCGGATTGTATATTGAGGCCTCTGGGCACCAGTGTACCCAATTCATGGATCCAGCGAGCCTCCTTTTGGAGCAGAATCTTCGCTCTATTACCTCCCCGTCTTAGTGGTGGCACATGATCAATCAGGCGAAACCTGAGATCAGTGACTGAATGGTTGTTGTCTAGAAAATGTCGAGCAACAGGCTGTCCCGATTTTCCACTCTCAAGTGCAGCTCTAATACTTGAACGGTGGTTAGCCATTCGAGTTCTGGCATCATCAGTCGATTTCCCAATGTAAAACTTCCCACATGGACAGTTGAGGAGGTATATGATATGTGTGGTAGTACACGTTAGGAACCAGTTGATCTTATACTTTTTCTTTTTTTGGGGTGTTGGAACAAATTTCCAGTGTGCATACTGTTACATGTGACGCAGCTTAAACATTTAAAGCACCCATTTTTCTTTTTGAGCCATGATTGTTTTTCCATCAGTGGGGAGATATGCGTTTTCATAAGGGAATCTCATAAACTTTGCCCTCTTCTGTATGATAGTCTTGATGCCCTCCAATGCTTGAACGGTAAGTTACTATCTGATTCAATAATCTTCCACTCATCTTTGATGGCTCTCAAGATCCGATACTGATCTGGTGAATACGTTGTGACAAAGGTCATTTGTTTTTCAGCCTTGTTACTAGTGGCCCTAGTCTCCACCTGGTTGGTCTGATCACAGGTGGCTTGTAATTCTTTCTTCTTATACCCTCTTTGTGTGAATCTCTCTGTCATCTCAGTCAGCTGAGTCAGACATAATTCACCATCAGTGTTATTTCTCCTGACTCTCTGATATTGAGCTTTGGGTATATTCTTGATGAGTGATGGTTGATGACAACTTCTGGCGTGTAGTACCGTGTTCCGATCCGTGCTTTTCCTGTAGAGCGTGGTGCCTAACGAGCCACTCTTCTTAAACACTCTCACGTCCAGATAGTCGACAGTGTCTCTACTGGCCACATATTGGAAGCTAATAGTACTTTCCATTGTATTAAGTGTCTGTATCCATTGGCTCAAGGATTCTTCATCACCTCTCCAAATGAGGAACAAATCGTCTATATACCTGCAATAAAAATTGATTGATGGATTTTCATAGACGTTCATCAGAGTGGTTTCGTACTCCTCCATAAATAGATTCGCCAGCGATGGGGCCACATTCGACTCCATCGCTGTTCCTGCAATGTTTAGGTAAAAGGTATTGTTGAATCTAAAGTAATTCTTCTTAAGGCACATAGAGAGTAGGTCAATCAGGATATATTCTGGTGGGCCAACATAAGGCATTCAGCTTAATGCTTTTGCTACAGCTGTTATTCCTGCAGAATGGGGAATGACCGTATAGTGACTTGAGACATCCATGGTGACAAGTAGATCAGTTTCACTGATATCTTTCAAAGAGATGATTTTTTGTATAAATGTTGTTGAATCCTGGGTGAAAGATTTCATTCTTTTCACTAGAGGTTGTAGAAAATGATCCACAAATATGGCCAAAGATTGTAGAAGAGACCCCCTTGCCGAAACGATAGGTCTCCCCGGGGGGCGTACAGGATCTTTATGAATCTTGGGGAGTGTTGGGGAGAATTGTCACTACTAAATAAAGGACTCTCTTTTGTGCCATACACCAAGATGAACACGGTCAACACACTGGTGGATATTCAAAAATTTGGCAGACAGTTACGCCTAAAGGAACATTTTGGCACTACAAGTGAGAGCAACCAGCATTTTAGAACTGCGGGTTCCTTTGATCCAAACTCCAGTAACGCATCTATTACCACCTACACCAAATACCTTATGAAATTGACAGAAGAGACGAGAAGTACATCTAGACATTTTGATAATCTCTCCAAGGATGAGAGAGTGGCTTTGAAGACCCTGGGTGACGATTCTACCATTATGATCCGCCCGGCTGACAAAGGTGGGGCTGTCATAGTAATGAACACAACTGATTACAAGAGCGAAATTATTCGCCAACTCTCTGATGAAACAACATACAAGGTGCTTGATAGGGATCCGACATCAGCTCTAAAACGTGAGATTGACAACAAGATTGTGACATGGAAACAAGAGGGGTCTATTACAGAACAGGAAGCAAGATTCTTACGAAAGGACTTTCCTATATTACCAATCTTGTATACACTCCCCAAGATTCATAAAGATCCTGTACGCCCCCCGGGGAGACCTATCGTTTCGGCAAGGGGGTCTCTTCTACAATCTTTGGCCATATTTGTGGATCATTTTCTACAACCTCTAGTGAAAAGAATGAAATCTTTCACCCAGGATTCAACAACATTTATACAAAAAATCATCTCTTTGAAAGATATCAGTGAAACCGATCTACTTGTCACCATGGATGTCTCAAGTCTCTATACGGTCATTCCCCATTCTGCAGGAATAACAGCTGTAGCAAAAGCATTAAGGCGAATGCCTTATGCTGGCCCACCAGAATATATCCTGATTGACCTCCTCTCTATGTGCCTTGAGAAGAACTACTTTAGATTCAACAATACCTTTTACCTACAAATTGCAGGAACAGCGATGGGGTCGAATGTGGCCCCATCGCTGGCGAATCTATGGAGGAGTACGAAACCACTCTGATGAACGTCTATGAAAATCCATCAATCAATTTTTATTGCAGGTATATAGACGATTTGTTCCTCATTTGGAGAGGTGATGAAGAATCCTTGAGCCAATGGATACAGACACTTAATACAATGGAAAGTACTATTAGGTTCCAATATGTGGCCAGTAGAGACACTGTCGACTATCTGGACGTGAGAGTGTTTAAGAAGAGTGGCTCATTAGGCACCACGCTCTACAGGAAAAGCACGGATCGGAACACGGTACTACACGCCAGAAGTTGTCATCAACCATCACTCATCAAGAATATACCCAAAGCTCAATATAAGAGAGTCAGGAGAAATAACACTGATGGTGAATTATGTCTGACTCAGCTGACTGTGATGACAGAGAGATTCACACAAAGAGGGTATAAGAAGAAAGAATTACAAGCCACCTGTGATCAGACCAACCAGGTGGAGACTAGGGCCACTAGTAACAAGGCTGAAAAACAAATGACCTTTGTCACAACGTATTCACCAGATCAGTATCGGATCTTGAGAGCCATCAAAGATGAGTGGAAGATTATTGAATCAGATAGTAACTTACCGTTCAAGCATTAGAGGGCACCAAGACTATCATACAGAAGAGGGCGAAGTTTACGAGATTCCCTTATGAAAACAGATATCTCCCCACTGATGGAAAAACAATCATGGCTCAAAAAGAAAAATGGGTGCTTTAAATGTTTAAGCTGCGTCACATGTAACAGTATGCACACTGGAAATTTGTTCCAACACCCCGAAAAAAAGAAAAAGTATAAGATCAACTGGTTCCTAAAGTGTACTACCACACATCATATACCTCCTCAACTGTCCATGTGGGAAGTTTTACATTGGGAAATCGACTGATGATGCCAGAACTCGAATGGCTAACCACCGTTCAAGTATTAGAGCTGCACTTGAGAGTGGAAAATCGGGACAACCTGTTGCTCGACATTTTCTAGACAACAACCATTCAGTCACTGATCTCAGGTTTCGCCTGATTGATAATGTGCCACCACTAAGACGGGGAGGTAATAGAGCGAAGATTCTGCTCCAAAAGGAGGCTTGCTGGATCCATGAATTGGGTACACTGGTGCCCAGAGGCCTCAATATACAATCCGGGTGGCAAGCATTCTTGGGTTAACCTAAGGACCTAA
This sequence comes from Bombina bombina, assembly GCF_027579735.1. Taxonomy (NCBI): domain Eukaryota; kingdom Metazoa; phylum Chordata; class Amphibia; order Anura; family Bombinatoridae; genus Bombina; species Bombina bombina. Next base: position 251,190,759 of record NC_069506.1, on the reverse strand, counting down.
TAATCAGATGAGAGTCCTGATTCATTATATATGAATGAGAGAATATGATGGCCTAGTCATGCTTTTGCCTCTTATCTAATAGTATTTGACTTCTAGCTATATCCATACAGTTTATTATCAGCTATTGGGGCCATGTATACATGGGCTTATCCCAGTAGTTTTGTTATTTTACAATAGACACAAGTGCTTTTAATTCTAATTTAATTTTTATGTATGTGTAGTTTAATGTTTTAGTCATTTCTATACTCTTCATTTCACCATGTACCACGTGGAGTTTTGTAATGCACCATCAATTGTTCACTCACTTAAATTAATTAGAGCCTGATCAGCTCGATTTGTAGGGTTCACACCTATGAAGTGCTCAATTTGGATTTTTATGTTATGGGTTTGTTTTTGTATTTAGGTAAGTTTTGACTCTATCCACCTATATTTAGACGGTAGGACCCCTCCTGTTAATAGCTTTCACAGAGGTTTTGATATTTATACATATGTCTTGGCATTTATTTTATTTGCTTTTTAATAACCTTTATGCCTGGAATATGCATTTGGAAATAGATCTTTATAGTAGGTATAGAAGTTTAAATTTTTTTTTTTTGTGTGCTTACATTTTTTTGCTTTGTATTATTCCACAGAGATATAGTGTTATCATGACGAAGGCTACGATTTACTTATTTGTGCAGTATCGTAGGTGTTTATGAGACTGCAGATATTTGAGTAAGAAAGAGCGTACATTGGTTTGTGTGTTCTGGCTGTAGTTAGTATTTAAGATATGGGAGTAATATGTCCTGTCAGTATGTGCCTGTTTGAGCAAATGATATGACTGCTGTGATGCTTAGACATCACTTATGCGTTTTCGGTTATTAGTAAGTGTATAATGGATCAACAGTGTTTTCACGCCTTTGGCTGCTATGATAGAAAACTGTGTTGAGGAATGCTAGCGCCGTATGACGTCATTCACCTCTGAGACCATCAGCGCGGCTGTGTTTACTAGCCACTCGGGTTCGGCACGGGGGTGTGTGGCTTTAAAGCAATTGTGATTGGCGATGATGGTAAGATTAAGCCCAGCACTGTGGTTACACCTATAGTAGTGAAGATCGGACAGTAGGATTGCAGTGTGGATAAGTGCATGTTATGTAAGCTCATAGTATTTTGTTTCAGGTTAATGCCCCAGTCGTTAGGAGGGTACGTTTGTTTCTGTTTGTTTACCTTCCAGCTTATGCTAATGGTGAGAGGCATTGTTTACTCTTGGCCCATGAGAGCAGGAGGGGTGTGTTTACAGATGTCATGATGACAGTAACCCTCAGCTGCGATATGATCGCATGGCTTATACTGTTATAATTGTATTGTGCGGTTGAGAAACACCCTGAGAGATGCGCTATTAATGTTTCAGTCACTAAATCTAGTAAGGATACGTTTGCTTTCGTTTGTTTATTTTCCAACTCATATGGATGTGGAGAGGTGGTGTTTACGTTTGACCTATGAGAGCAGGAGGGGTGTGTCAACAGATGTTATGGTGATAGCAGCACTCAGTTGCGATCTGATCGCACGGTTTATCTTTATATTTTTTTTTTTTATGGTTAAGTAACACCCCATGTATGATGCGCTGTTAAGTTACAGCAAAAGAAATAGCTTGGTTTGATGATTTGATGACCCTTATAGTCACATTGTATAATAGTATTGTGACTGTGGACTAGAACCTATCAATGAATAGGGGTGGTTCTTTTGAATAGTGGTAGAATCCATTTTGTGCACTCTAAAGGAGGGGTGAATCCTTGATATGCATTATGAGAATTTGCACTAATATGTTTTTATAATTTGATTATTATGATCAAAGTTCACTTAGATATATGATGATTACACTAATAATGATTATTATGTTTCATATATAGTTTTACACATTTATAATTACACATTGTACAATATCACTTGTCCATACCTTATTTTGGTGTGGTCTTCACTTTTGCACACGCTTACCTGTGATTGGTAGCAACATAGGGGAGGGTCTGAAGGGCCTATTTAAGTTTTTTTTGCATTGTTTGTCAGAAGAAGGGACAGGTTTGGTCCCGATTCCCGAAACGTCACTATCACAATAAATTTTGCTTTTGTTGTCAGAAGTCCAGAGAGTGCTTTAAATTATTTACCTACTATATATATATATATATATATATATATATATATATATATATATATATATATATACACAGAGAAAAGCACACTCACAGTAATGAACAACTGGCTCAATACTATTGTTAGCCTGTTCTATGGCGATTTACCACCTGGGTGCAGCTTCTTTTAGCCCAGTAATGCTTTTCACAGAAAAGTACTTTCCTGTAGTATATCAGTCTGATCCCGCCTATTACGGTCAGTCCAGCGCCAAAATACCAGGCAATTCCTCTCTGAACAAGGAACATATATAGTATTCTCATTAGCACAGTATTCAATACTTTTCTAGCATTTTGTGTGTGTATATATATATATATATATATATATAAAAATTAAAATAAAAAACATATACATACTCATGTGCAGAGGCACACACATACACACATATACAAATAAGGCAAATATACTGTGGATTTCTATTTCTTTAAAACTAATTTAAAGGTTTTTTTTTTCATTTGTTCCCCTCAAGTTTTATTAAATTATATTTACGTTTCTTACTCTTAAGTGTTGGGATGTGTTTACAAGATTTTTAAGAAATTGATTTTACTTATTTCACTGCAAACTGCAATACCCCCTGGCAGTGAAATGGTTAAAAAAGTGCTTAGAGACAAAACGGCAGGATTAGGGAGGTAGTATTACCCTGCTAACGACCTCCAACCTTTTTAGATACGCAGAAGCAGTAATTGTAATGTGTGTAGAAGATATAGCAGTAGAAAAAAATAACTAGCACATACCTTACATGCGTGGGAGGGAATACATCTTATGCTGTCAATTTCTTGTGGTCTGTTTGTCAGCACTGAACAGTTTGCTTGATTGTTAAGCTACTGGGGAAATTTTTGCTCCGTGTACAGTGAGGAATCAGAGAGTATAAATAAACTAATCACCTATGCTGAAGCAGGAAAAGTAAAAGCTCTGAGAGCGGGCACACACTCAACTTTTCCCCCAAGCTTAGATGTGGAGTTGGCATCTGATAGCTAGGCAGGCCCCTGCTCTATGTTTCAAAATAATAAAGGCCAGTTTTTCAAAGTGGAGGTGCAGAAACATTTTTCTCCCCATGCACTGCACAATCTTACCTCCAGAGACAAGAGTTGATGCATAGGTGGGCGGGGTTAAATCTTTTTCCCGGCAGCTTATTCAGTTTCTGGCAGGACAACGGTATGGTCCATTAGCAGGCCCCTTCTTTCCAGAAGAATGTGCTCGTGGAGAAGAAGAGGGAGGCCAGAGGGGCAGAGACTATACAACGTTAGTATGAGTATGTGACATCACACTGTGGAGTAGCACTTCTCCTTGCACCCCGGGCAGCTGCCCATATCGCCTGCCCCTAGAAACGGCCATAGTCTCCTCTAACGGCAAACAAGGCTCCCATAGTAGCCTATAGAAGCACGCTCTTGAGAGCGCAATGCTTCCTAGTAATTGCAATTAACTTGTAATACCAGCGCAAGGTATTACAAAGTGGAGTGCTAATATCACTTGCACGCAAGCGATATTTAGCGCTCCATTTTTAATCTAGCCCAATATCCTTCCCAGCAAACATGAACAGCTAGAAAGTTAGTGTAGGGCCCAGCATGAGCCTGGAGCGGGGTAAGGGTTAAGGCTGTAGGAGAGTGGGATAGGAGAAAGAGGGTTGGTGTTAGGTGCAACATTGTTGCAGGTTAGGGTAGGCCCCTCCTTACCGGTATAAAGCTAGTGCCTTCCATGCATTCTCCTCTTCTCCATCCGATCTAGGCTGAGACGTGTTTTCCTTTGTTTCTGGTAAGCTTCAATCTTCTTTTTCTTCAATTATGAATCATTCTAGGCGTTCAATCCTTTCACCCAAGCATTACCAGGACCCTCCAGGCACTGCTAAAGCAAAAAAGCAGATAAGTATACAAGAAAACAATATGGATGAATTAGATATCATCCCTCTTACTCAGCTCAAATGCATTCAGCTCAGATGCAGGAAAATATTATTGATGAAATTATAGAAGAGTCTCAGATAGCAGGGGGGGAGAGCAATCTGCTGATGTGGTTCAACAACGGCGTCAGCAAATTTTGGATCCTAATCAGGTGGCTTCATTGTTAAATGCTGTACCACCATCTGCGTTGTCAGCAGTAACTAGTTTTGTAACTTCTATTGCAGCAGCAATGGCTTCTTCAGGGATATTGCCCCATTCTGAGCTAACTAATCCCATATCTAGCCCAGGCCAGCCATTATTGTATAATGTGCCACCTGTTTCAATTACGGGCAATTTGCACACCCCAGCCTGCAACATATTGGCCCCAATTGGGACTAGCCCTCATTTAGTGTCCCCAGGGCATCAGCCACATACCGGATCAATATTGATACAACCTGCCCATGCTGGTTATCAATCTGGTCTTACCACCACACCGCCAGGGCCGTTGAGACAATTTCCCCCTCTGGTGCATATGCGGTCCACTTTGCCCCCCTTAGCACCATCATCGGGCATCATGCAGCAGAATCTAAACTTGAGGCCTGCATCTGCCCCGGAGACTCCTTGCGGTGCGCATACAACTCAACCGCCGGCTCCGGGGCCTACTTCCGGTGTCACAGTTCCTTCGGCCGTGTCACCAGAAGTGGGCGCGGTCACTTCCGATACAAACATTTGTGGCAATGGAACGGTCCCTCGGGAGCACCAAGTTGAGCACCATGAGGAGACCTTGATTGTGGGAAGGGACTTGGCCATCAGGGGGAAAGGGGGTAATGGTGCAAGCGGACTCCAGCGTGGGGGTATGAGTGCTCATAGAGGCAGAGGAAAAATTAGTAGTGTGGGCCTACAGAGAGGACGGATGCCTAAAAAATCTATTAATACCAGACTAGATCAAATTATTAGAGGAGGAGGTATGCACTCTTCTAATAGAGGTCACAGGGTCAGAAAGCCTCTTGAATTTGCACAATCAAATGTTAATGATCTATTTCAGGGCACTACAGCTTTGTCCAATCACAATATGGCTGCTTTTCCTATTAACCCATTAGGGGGAGTACATAGCATGAAGGTTTCTGTTTGTGAGCAGCCTTTGAAGCAGCAAAATTCATCAGTGAGTGTGAGAATGAGTGATTCTGACAGGGTAAATGTTACTTCAGTCAGGCAGGAAAGGGTTAATGTGAATTCAGATACTTTGAATGTTGATAATGGTGTTGCAAATATGGATGGCATGCAAACTTCATCTTCCTCCCTGATTGCTAATGTAACTCCACCCACACCCAATGTACAAAGTGCTCACGATTTGCTTAATCTTTTGCAGGGAGTACTAGGTGCAGCTGGCTCCGCAGCAGACAAGCAGTCTACAGCAGTACCCATGAGTCAACCAGTTGATACGGCTACCCCAAGCACATCCAGGGAGCAGCCTGGACCATCCAACACGGTATCAGTACCTCATCAAGGACTACCCCCAGATGCTAGTCTGTTGGGACAAAGACATCCTACTACTCATGGTGAAATGAATGTTTTTACTCATGATCAACAAGACTCTTCTGACTCCTCTCTCATGGATACTGACTTTGTTAGGTTTTCAAGGGAAGGGTAAAAAAAAAATGTCTCAAATAATCAAAACATTTTTAAGAGAAGGCTAATTTAGAAACTGCCCAACCCCCTCCCAGGGATAACCCAGCAGATAATATTGCTAATTTACCCCCCAGCCAGAGCTATTTCAGAAAGAAGAGCAGTGATGCAAGCCCAGGAAAAATGTATTCTTTACATGCCCATTTGTGTCAGAAAATAGTTAAAAGAATACATCAGGAAAAGTATATTAATATTTTTGATTTATCCATTGAGGCGTATAGGCAAAAAGAGAAAAGTGCAGATGGGACAGGCCCTAAGAGATTTAAACACCCGGACACCTTTGACAAGTGGCTACAGTGTTTTAGGGTCTTCTCTTCCTGTTATCTTGACAAATACCCTTCACAAAATTTAGCTATATTAAAATACACTGACACCATACACTGGATACAGCGTAATCATAGTGAGGGGACTTAGAGAGAGTATGACGCTGAATTCAGGAGAAAAATGTTGGGTAATCCAACAGTAACTTTTGACTCCACTGACAACCAACTATGGCAGCGTATAGACCCCCATAGTGCATTCACCCCTTCCACTACTAATTTAAATCCTCAGCACTTTTGGAACAATAGAATTAGAAAAACGGGCGGTACATGTTGGGCATTCCAGGAAAAAAAGTGTGACAGGGGCAATGCTTGCACTTTCAGACACACATGTAGATTCTGCTCAGGGTCTCACCCAGGAAGTGATTGCAAAAAAAGGAAAGACAGTGCCACAGGCAATAGGCCCACTAATTCCCTCTTGGGACAAAAAGGTGGAAACCCCGGTGAAGGTTCACACGCTTGAACCTTGGTTGCTGGCTTATCCAGACCAAATCATGGCCAGAATGTTATGGGAGGGTTTTACCTATGGGTTTAAAATTCCCATTTTCCAAAATATCAAGGGGTCACGATTTCACAGAAACTTAATTTTGGCATACCAACACCCTGAAGCTGTGTTGGAAAAAATATATAAGGCATTGTCCTTGGGCCGAATGGCAGGGCCATTTCCTTCCCCTCCACTTCTGAATTTGGACATTTCACCCCTAGGGCTAGTTCCCAAAAAGGACTCCGGTAAATCTTGATTTATACAGCACCTCTCATACCCAAAAGGTAGCTCGGTTAATGATGCTATCGACCCACAACTTAGCTCAGTGCGCTACCAATCCTTTGATAGCGCATTAGATCTGGTTAGAAGGGCAGGGCCGGGTGCTCTATTGGAGAAATTGGACATAGAGTCAGCTTTCCGTTTATTACCGCTTCACCGTTCAGTTTTCCCGCTTATTGGGTGTAAATTCGAGGGGATGTATTATGTGGATCATTGTCTGCCTATGGGCTGCTCCCTGTCGTGTGCTCTCTTTGAAGCCTTTAGCACTTTTCTTGATTGAGCAGTGGCCAGTAGCGCCGGCAGCGATTCCATAGCACACTACCTTGACAATTTCCTACTGGTAGGGAGGGCTGAGTCAGGTGAATGTTTAATATTAATGAACAGAATGTGCAGTATTATGTCCCATTTTGGGGTACAACTAGCGGAGGAAAAAACACAGGATCCCACTTCGTGCCTAGTTTTTCAAATTTTTCTGGAACGAGTGGGACCAGTTCTGTCTGTCTAGGGGAATCGAAGCTGCTCGAGGGCATCAGGCAACCTTATGTGACTGGTTGGTGAGTCTGCACAAGTTAGGCGCATTTCAGGGAGCCATCCAATCCAAATTAGCTGCTCTGTCTTTTTTCTATCAGGCATTGGCCTTACCTGACCCCACAAATTCCTTTTTCATTCGGCAAGCTGTTAAAGGTTGGGGAGAGCTCAGCCGTGGAAAACTGATACTCGTGAGCCTATTACCGTCTCTATCTAATCAATTAGAGCATGTCATATTTTTACTATTAACCCTGCTCTACTGTTTATTTAACCCCACAAAGAAGTTAAACACATGGTAGATGTTCCGCTTGGGATCCATTATGCACTTCTGGTGCCAAGCTGAACTCGCCGCTGATCCAATCAGCAGATCTAGTTGCACATTTTAGTCATGTTCAGCTGTGCACCATGGGTCCCAAGTAGAGCATCTACTGTTTTTTAGGGTTAAATGCACAGTAGAGCAGGGTCAAAAGGCAAAAACTCACATGCTTTTATGGATTAGAGAAAATCATTTTTAGACTATAATGACCCTTTAAGAGAAAAATAATTGTTCCTTTAACGGATTAAAGGGATTTATCAGCTTTATAGGATAAAAAGTAAACAAGTGCATTTTTTTTAGTTACAAATGCATATTTGTAATGAAAATACTGATATTCATTTAGTTTTCATTAAACAAATATGTACAAACAAATGTACCAACAAAATTCATTAGTATATTTTACTTTTCTTTAAATTAGCTTTAAAGGTATACAGAGGGGGCGGAGCCAGCTGCTGACATGAGTGCAGCATAACACCGGAGCTCTGCCACTAAAGCCCTTTATCCAGCCAATTATCCTGGCCATCCTGCCCTCAATCACCTCCAAACCACCCCAATCCAGCTCCCCTGTTACCCAACACCATCTCCTGTGAAGATTGGGAGGAAAACCGCTTGCTTTTGAATCCGGCCTATTTAGGCCTACCAGGACCCTCCAACCTGCAATGGCGACCACCACGACAAATTAAGGACACCCAAACTGATAGACCTCACTGATAAGAGACCGATCTGACAATCCTGAGGCTCAGGGACTTCCAAAACGATCCGGCCACGAACCGGAGGTAGCTCACTTTTATCCGGATACTGGCCATAAATTTAGTCCCCGGCTTGGGCCTACAACAGACCGGAGAGGGTAAGCCACCTGCATTTAAAGCTCCACACTCTGTACATACACAGTACTAGAGGTAATAGCTTGCCCTACTCTTTATCTAGCTCAGCCTGGTGTGGTTTTTTGCAAGGGGAAGATAGAAAAAAAAAGAGGACAAAAGAACTAACAAAGAGGCCATAAATCCCACTAGCTACTAGTTCCCAGCTTTTAAGATATTAAGGGCCCATAAAGTAGTACATTACAGAGTCTAACCATTTCTTGTAAAGAAGAGAAGGATAAATCAAATCTTAATCACTGTGACATCTGCTCACTGTTACAGAGACTGTCAGTATATTAAGACCAACAAAAGCTGCTTTTTTCACCTGCCTTGAATTTTTCATCACTATTTTTCTAGGACTGGATTCCTTAAATATCAGTCACACCTGTTTTGCTATACACACATGTAATTTAACATGTCAACTAGACGTACCTTAAAACAAGACAAGCTGGTGAAACCTGCGACAGGTAAACTTCTCACAATGTCCTCTTTCTTTCAATGTTCAGACACAGCAGATATGTCTTCCACTAATCATAAGCAGAAAGAAAAACCTGTGACAAACGCTGCTCAGGATTTGCAACATTGCAGGCCCCAAGTAACAGACACACAATTGCCGACAACACTCTTGCAAAATCTCCCCACGAAACAAGATATCGCAGACATAGTGCGGTCATGAATCAGAGAAGAATTAGCCGAGATGAAGCAGTATATACATACACTTGGCTTTCAGGTGGAAACCTTGGAAGACAACCAAGACACCATAAAAGAGGATATTCAGCATCTCACGGAACAGCTTACTTCACAACAAGAAACCATAGAGTCACTCCAGAAAAAGCTAGATGACTTGGAAAACCGCAGCAGGCGTAAAAACATACAAATTAGAGGCGTACCTGAATATGTATTACCAAGGGACTTTCCCAGCCTTGTTTCAACATCTAAAGGATCCCTCTTATACAACAGAGATCCTCTGGGTCAGAGCGCATATAACTCTAAGGCCTAAACCACCGGACTCAGCACCACCCAGAGATATCATAATTCGCTTTAAAAATTTCCAAGAAAAAGAGATGCTCTTATCACAATCCAGAAAGAATCAACCCATGAGATTTAGAGGAAATTTTTTGCAATTCTTCCAAGACCTCTCGAAACGGACACTGCAGCGAAGGAAAGTTTGCTCCAATCACCACCTTATTACGGAATAAAAAGATTCCATACCGCTGGGGATTCCCGACGCAAATCTGGACCATCAGGAACATTTCCCGCCACATATGTAGGACTCCATAAGATATCTCAAATTTTTGTTCCACACTGGACCTAGACCCCCCCCTTCTGGGTCCTCCTCACTTGCCCACACCATGTCTTCTTCACCCAAGAGACAACACCCACCAGCCGAATCATGGCATAACAGAAAAAGAATAAACCAAATGCGGTCTCACCCAGGAGCCTAGCCGCCTCCAGTCCTGCTTCTTCTACCCGCTCCGCCTAGCAACTCCTTCACCAGTAGTTTGTAAAGACTTGGTAAATTGTATGGACTCATGATTAAAGCTCCCCACAAGATCGGGCAAGTAAATGTAAATGTACCATGTGTTTGTAACCCTTTTGCATTGTACAGGTCTCTGTATTTATTCATGTACTTGTACTCCCGTACAATAGCTCCCGTTCTCCCAACCTCCTTTCTCACCCCTGTTCCAGCCTCCCCACCTTTCCAACCCCTCTATCCCCCTACCACTCCCGTCCTAAACTCCCCTTGGCCAGGATGTTTTGCTTTACCAATATAACTAGATCTATACACTATAGTAGTAGTAGTGGTCATACCCCCTACCCACTCTCATTTATGCCCTATAATAGAAAGAGAGTTTTTTTTTCTTTTTTTCTTTCTTTCGCCTTTGTTTACCTTGTTGGTAACTTCATGTTCTGTAATGTCGTTAATATTTCTTTGTTTATCATGATGTTTTCATTACTGAAATGTACGTTAAAAATATTGTTCTTATTCGCAGGAAACCATTCACTCTTATACATACTCCGCATCACAGTGAGGCCCCCCCTTACTTAATTGCCAGATATCTCTTTACCTCCCCTGCTACATTAATGGCTAAAGATACCAAACAAGCAGTGCAGAAGTTAACCCTTCTTTCCCAAAATGAAAAAGGTCTAAATTCACCCCAGAAACGATCAAAAGTCCTGCTAGATCTATCCAGAAGACAGGTGGATATCCTGTTTCTCCAGGAGACACACTTTGAACATAATAAAGAGCCTAAATATTTTGGTAAGATTTTTACCACCCACTACCATAGTTCAAACAGTTCTAAAAGAGGTGGAGTTAGCATCCTTATCAATAAACCAATCCCTTTCACGCTTATACAATCTGCTAAAGACTCCGAAGGCAGATATTTGGCCCTGGTAGGCTTACTTTACGGCAGACCCATCACACTTATAAATATATATACGCCCCAAACACCAATCAAACTGCATTCTTTAAAAACATCCTTAACAAAATTATAGATATCACTAAAGGACCTACCTTTATAGCAGGAGATTTCAATATCCCCTTACACTCTTCTAAGGATGGTTCAAATACCAACATCAAAATATAAAAAAAAAAAATACAAACACTCTATGGAAAGGTATGAGAGACCTTAACCTCTATGACACTTGGCGTTTCATTCACCAAGACACACGCGATTACACCTTTTTTTCTCATCCCAACAAATCCTACAGTCGTCTTGATGATATACTTTCGAATCAAGCGGCACTAGCCCTAGTTACTAGGTATGATATCTCTCCCACATTTTGGTCTGACCACTCCGCTGTAAAACTTCAACTATCCTGGCATAACACACCCCTAACACCACATCAATGGAGACTTGAAGAAACCCTTCTAAACAACTCTGACACAGTTACACAACTTAGCAAAACCATTGCCGAATACTTCACTCTTAACCAGTATTCTGTCAACAGCAAATACACCTTATGGGAAGCACACAAATGTGTGCTTCGCGGGGAACTGATAAAGCTCAAAGCCCAACATTTAAAAGCACAAAGACAACCCTACAAAAACTTGACATACTCATTTGCTAGACTGGACCATGCCCATAAATTATCCCCAACTGACCCCCTTATAAAAAATGATCTACATAAGGCTAGACTCGCACTAGATAGTTTTTTACAAATTGAATATCAAGCACTATGCATCAAAACAAAGAGGATGTTCTGTTACGAAAATAACAGATCAGGCAAATTACTGGCCAGGGCACTGAAAAAGAAAAGATTAAAGTCACACGTATACGAAATCCATCAACCTAACTCCTCAATCACCTTTAAAACTACTAAGGATATCCTTCAATCTTTTCACGACTACTACTCTGCCCTCTATAACCTCCACATGGACACGCCAACACAGTCCATGACTGAATACGTTTCCAGCGCACAATTACCCACACTATCATCTGACCAGCTTAAAGACCTTAACAAACCTATTTGAAACCATGAAATGCTTGCAGCCATTAAATCTTTAAATAATGGGAAAAGTCCAGGTCCTGATGGACTGTCAGGCAAGTACTACTACACATTCTCATCAGCACTTACACTGCACCTCACACGCCTATTTAATGAAGTGTCCCACAACAATCCCTTCCCCCAATCCATGCTAGAGGCACATGTAGTAGTTATCCCCAAGCCAGGGAAACCACCTACCATACCGGCGAATTTTCCCCCAATATCTCTTCTCAACACAGATATTAAACTGTACGCAAAAATACTAGCTACCCGCATTAACACTATATTATCATCTTTAATTAATTTAAATTAAGCAGGCTTTACTCCATATAGGGAAACAGAGGATAACACTACCAAAATTTTGCACCTTATGAAATTCGCCCACAACCACAAAATCCCCTCTGCGTTCATTTCTATGGACGCAGAGAAAGCCTTTAATAGGCTAAATTGGCAATTTTTATGGACGTCACTTACTAAATTTGGTTTTGACCAGACCTTCATAGGGAAAAGAAATTTCACTATACAATCAACCAATAGCCTAAGTCAAACTAAACAATACACTATCTTCCCCATTTTGGATATCTAATGGTACAAGACAGGGGTGCCCCCTCTCTCCAATACTATTTATCCTCGCCATGCAGGTCTTGGCCTCCCATATTCGGAATAATCCCACTATCCAAGGATTCAAATTCGACCACTATGAATATAAAACTTCTCTATACGTGGATGACATTTTCTTAACACTTACACAACCAGTCTCCTCGATCCCCCCCCCCTCCCTCCACACCCTCCATATATATCTCCAAATCAGAACTTCTTCCTATCGGACTTCTGACGGACGAACTGAAAATAATACAAACACTAGTTCCTTTTCGCACGCAGCAACTATCTATCAAATATTTAGGAATACATATATCTCCTTACAAGACCAAATTAATGGACGCAAATTAATAGATCCAAATTAATTGTCATGAACGCTTCCGTTCATCGCCGTGTCGCCGCGGCTCCCGGAACTTCTCTGTGTCTCTGACGTCATGTTGCTTAGCAACATGACGCTTCCTCTCACACCCTCTGATGACGGTTACGCTCCTGCCCTTTAAATCTCGGCGGGAGATCTGAATCTGGGCCCGTTTGTTTGTTTCCCTGGATTGTGAGTACCATATCAGTTTTGTTCTTCTGTGTACCGACTTCTGCCTGCCTGACCAAGCCTCTTGCCTTATCCCTACTTGCTGATATTTGGACATTGACTTCTGCCTGCCTGACCTTGCCTGTAGCTGTTACCCTTTTGCTGATACTTGGATGCCGACTTCTGCTTGCCTGACCTTGTCTTTTGCCTCTACCTTTTGCTGATATTTGGATGCCGACTTCTGCCTGCCTGACCTTGCTTTTGCCTTTACCTTTAAACCTATTCTTTGATAAACAAGACCTGCTTAAAGGGACATTTTACTTTTACAAGCTGCAAAAGAGAACTTTGCCTTTCTGTTTGTTATACACCTGCTTAAAGGGACATTTTACTTTTACAAGCTGCAAAAGAGAACTTTGCCTTTCTGTTTGTTATACACCTGCTTAAAAGGGACATTTACTTTTACAAGCTGCAAAAGAGAACTTTGCCTTTCTGTTTGTTATAAACCTGCTTAAAGGGACATTATACTTTTACAAGCTGCAAAAGAGAACTTTTCCTTTGTTTTACAAGCCTGCTAAAGAGGACCTTTTTCAGAAGCTTCAAGTAAGAGTATTTCCTTTTTGTTCTTTGTACTACTTAAAGGGACGTTTTATCCTTTGTGGCTTTCCTGCATTCTGGAACAATATTCATTTTTGTTATCTTCTAATCTGCTTCCTGAGTGGGTCACGTCCTGGATATTTCTCAGTGTGCTAGCGTGTGCTTTCAATTCACGCTAGCAGTTGGGTTACATCCCGGATTGATTCCAGAGCGGCTGACATTACAAACGGGCCACAAAAATGGACCCCACTGAATTATCTATGGCCGTGGCTCACCAGGGACAGCTCTTGGGTTCTCATGCCACTCACTTGCAGTCTCTGGACACTAAACTTGATCAAATTACTGCTCTATTACAAAATTTGGTTGCTACCACACCTCCCAATCCTAATCCCAATCCAAATCCGATTGAGGCATTACCTCCTCCGATTCCTAACAATCAGTCTCAGGTACAACTAAGTCCCAGGATTCCTCTTCCGGATAAATATGATGGGAATCCTGAAGAATGTAGAGGCTTTTTGAATCAATGCCGTCTTCATTTCCGAAATAGCCCTACTCTCTTTGCTACTGCCTCTTCTAGAATCACGTTTCTTATTTCCTTAATGAAAGGAAAAGCCTTGGCTTGGGTGTCACCTTTGCTAGAAAAGAATGATCCTATACTGTTGGATGTTGATACATTTCTATCTACATTCTCAAACGTATTCGATAAACCTGGAAGGTCATCCGCTGCTGAAGCTACTCTCCTGGATTTACGTCAAGGAAATCAACCAGTCTCTCAATATGCAATTGAGTTCCGCACCCTTGCCTCTGAAACCACTTGGAATCAGGGAGCACTCAGAGCCGCTTTCCGTAAAGGACTTTCTGAGCGTCTCAAGGATGAATTGGTGTATCGTGAACTTCCAGAGTCCTTAGAAGCCTTAATAAATCTCTGTATCAGTCTCGACGCCAGGTTTCGTGAACGCCAACAAGAAAAGGATAGAACACAGAGGACTTCCACTCGAACTCCTTTTCGTTTAGCTCCTCGTTTTTCTAATCCAGTCACTCCAGCCTCTCCTACTACTGATCAGGCTGAACCCATGGAAGTAGGAAGTATAAAATTAACTGAGACTGAACGCTTGAGAAGACGGACTCTTGGCTTATGTCTGTACTGTGGCCTTAAAGGACATTTATTAAGGGATTGTCCTACTAGGCCAGTAAAAGCCAGGGCTTAACTCTAGTCCAGGGAACTGAGTTAAGCCAAAATAGTGGTCATTCCCTATACAAGAAACTCTTTGTTCCAGTAACTCTTCTAATTGGACATAAGAAGATCTATACCCAAGCTCTAATTGATTCTGGTGCTGGAGGTGTGTTCATTGACTCTACATTTGTTTCTACTCATTCTATACCCTTACTAAAGAAGGAGTATTCCATTTCAGTCTCTACGGTCAGTGGAGATCCTTTGGGTTCTGGATACATTCAGTTTTCTACTCAACCCTTAATCCTCACCGTAGGAATACTTCATTCTGAGACAATTTGTTTCGATGTCATTTCCACTCCGCAATTTCCCATTATCTTGGGATTACCCTGGCTCCAGATTCACAATCCCATTTTTTCTTGGACTTTCGGTGAACTCACTTCCTGGGGATCTACATGCCAGACTAAATGTCTTCAAAAGATTACTAAGTTACCACTCACTATTGCTCTCACAGTTGAAACTCCGGAATCCTTACCTATGCATTACCATGACTTTGTGGATGTCTTCTCCAAAAAAGAAGCTGAACGTCTTCCTCCTCATCGCCCTTTTGATTGTCCCATTGACCTCCTTCCTGGGGCTGCCTATCCTCGAGGCAAGACATATCCACTTTCTAAACCAGAAAACATGGCTCTGGAAGAATATATAAAAGACAATCTGGCTAGAGGATTTATTCGACCCTCCTCTTCCCCTGTAGGGGCCGGTTTCTTTTTTGTGGGAAAAAAGGATGGCGGATTAAGACCCTGTATTGATTATCGTGGATTGAATCAGATTACCATCAAGAACAGTTATCCTCTGCCCCTTATTCCTGAACTTTTTACTTATCTTCAGGGAGCCACCATTTTCACCAAACTCGACCTACGCGGTGCATACAACTTGATCCGTATACGCAAAGGAGATGAGTGGAAGACTGCCTTTAACACTCGATTTGGGCATTATGAATATTTGGTCATGCCCTTCGGGCTATGCAATGCTCCGGCGGTTTTCCAGCATTTTGTAAATGAGATCTTTCGTGATTTTTTGAATATTTTTGTTATCATATACCTGGACGACATCTTAATTTTTTCTCAGAACCACCAAGATCATGTGCACCACGTCAAGAAAGTACTTCAACGTCTAAGAGAATTCCATCTGTTTGCTAAACTGGAGAAATGTTCTTTCCATCAAAAATCCATACCCTTTCTGGGTTATGTAATATCGGCATCTGGATTCGAAATGGACCCTACTAAACTTTCTGCCATTTTGGATTGGCCTAGACCTGATTCTTTGAAGGCTTTACAACGTTTCCTAGGCTTCGCCAATTATTACAGAAAGTTCATCAAGAATTTTGCTACTATTACTTCTCCTCTTACTTCTCTCACAAGAAAAGGACAAAACTGTAAAGTATGGCCGTCTGAGGCTATAGAAGCTTTTGAATCTCTCAAAGAAGCTTTTTCCTCAGCTCCTATCCTTCGTCATCCAAATCCTGAGTTTCAATTTATTCTGGAGGTGGATGCTTCCTCTGTTGCTGCTGGAGCTGTTCTGTCTCAACGAATACCAGAGACTGGAAGGATTCATCCTGTTGCTTTTTTCTCTAAAAAATTCACTTCTTCCGAATTTAACTATGACGTAGGGAATAAAGAGTTGCTTGCCATCAAGATGGCATTGGATGAATGGAGACATTGGCTGGAAGGTACTTCTTTGCCATTTACTATACTTACTGATCATAAGAACCTTCTGTATCTCCAAACAGCCAAACGACTAAATTCCAGGCAAGCACGCTGGTCATTATTCTTCTCTCGGTTTCACTATAATTTGTCTTACATACCTGGTTCAAAAAATATTAAAGCAGACGCACTTTCCAGACAATTTCAAGATACCCCAGTTCCTGAGTCTGGTACCATTCTCCAACCTCATAAAGTCATTGCCCAGTTAACAACTTCTTGGTTACAAGAATTACAGTCCGCTCAAGAGCATCTTCCTTTGTCCTGTAAACCTCCCGATGGTTTACTCTTTGTTCCTGAACGCCTTCGTTCCAAGATTTTATTTTGGGCTCATGATAGTCCCCTTTCTGGACATCCTGGCATCAGTATTACCACTCGAAACCTCAAACAACATGTCTGGTGGCCTACACTCTCTCAAGATGTGAAGGATTACGTCTCAGTATGCACACAATGTGCCATGAACAAAACTCCACGCCAACTTCCTTCAGGATTACTCCAACCATTGCCTATACCCCACCAGCCTTGGACTCATGTATCCATGGACTTTATTACCGATCTTCCCTTGTCCACTGGGAACAATACTATCTGGGTGGTGGTCGACAGGTTCACTAAGACGGCTCATTTTGTACCCTTGCCAGGATTACCATCTGCCAAAAGACTCTCTGAACTTTTTATTCTACATATTGTAAGAATCCATGGATTTCCTCTAGATATTGTTTCAGATAGAGGGGTACAATTCGTTTCTCGATTTTGGAGGTCACTTTGTAAACATTTTGGTACTACTATATCTCTCTCTACTTCTCACCACCCACAATCGAATGGTCAGACTGAAAGAGTAAACCAGTGTCTTGAAACATATCTTAGACATTATGTGGATCATTATCACTCTAACTGGACTTCTTACCTTCCTTTGGCTGAATTGGCCCATAATGCCCGGTACAATTCCTCCCTTCAGACTTCTCCTTTTCATGCAGCTTACGGATATCAGCCTAGGACATTCCCTTTGCATACTTCCTCCACAGTGAATCCTGCTTCTGATCTTACAGCCCGAAGATTAACTCGACATTGGCAGAAGATACATCGTATTCTTTCTGTAACTTCTAGACGTTACAAGTTCTTTTCGGATCTTCGACGGAAGAAGGCTCCCAAATATCGCCCTGGTGATAAAGTTTGGATTTCCTCTCGATTTCTTCGCCTGAAACAACCTTCTAACAAATTGGGACCACGATATGTGGGTCCTTTCCGAATACTGGGTCAGGTATGTTCCACTGCTTATCGGGTAGCTTTACCCAAGTCTCTCAAAGTCCATCCGGTATT
Source organism: Bombina bombina (assembly GCF_027579735.1). Taxonomy (NCBI): domain Eukaryota; kingdom Metazoa; phylum Chordata; class Amphibia; order Anura; family Bombinatoridae; genus Bombina; species Bombina bombina. Next base: position 251,172,789 of record NC_069506.1, on the reverse strand, counting down.
CCATGTTTCTCTTTTAAAACCTGTGATGATTAACAGGTATTCTAAGCCTTTTTCTAAACCTCCACCGTTATTGGTGCATGGACATCCTGAGTTTGAGATCAGCCATATTCTAGATTCCAAATTGCGGGGCAAGAAATTGTATTATCTCATTCATTGGAAGGGTTATCCAGTCACGGAACGTTCTTGGGAACCTGCTCATCAAGTAAATGCTCCTATATTGGTCAAGACCTTCCACAAGACTCATCCTGATAGACCTGGTCCTGTCCCCCGGAGGGGTCCTTGAGGAGGGGGTGCTGTCATGAACGCTTCCGTTCATCGCCGTGTCGCCGCGGCTCCCGGAACTTCTCTGTGTCTCTGACGTCATGTTGCTTAGCAACATGACGCTTCCTCTCACACCCTCTGATGACGGTTACGCTCCTGCCCTTTAAATCTCGGCGGGAGATCTGAATCTGGGCCCGTTTGTTTGTTTCCCTGGATTGTGAGTACCATATCAGTTTTGTTCTTCTGTGTACCGACTTCTGCCTGCCTGACCAAGCCTCTTGCCTTATCCCTACTTGCTGATATTTGGACATTGACTTCTGCCTGCCTGACCTTGCCTGTAGCTGTTACCCTTTTGCTGATACTTGGATGCCGACTTCTGCTTGCCTGACCTTGTCTTTTGCCTCTACCTTTTGCTGATATTTGGATGCCGACTTCTGCCTGCCTGACCTTGCTTTTGCCTTTACCTTTAAACCTATTCTTTGATAAACAAGACCTGCTTAAAGGGACATTTTACTTTTACAAGCTGCAAAAGAGAACTTTGCCTTTCTGTTTGTTATACACCTGCTTAAAGGGACATTTTACTTTTACAAGCTGCAAAAGAGAACTTTGCCTTTCTGTTTGTTATACACCTGCTTAAAAGGGACATTTACTTTTACAAGCTGCAAAAGAGAACTTTGCCTTTCTGTTTGTTATAAACCTGCTTAAAGGGACATTATACTTTTACAAGCTGCAAAAGAGAACTTTTCCTTTGTTTTACAAGCCTGCTAAAGAGGACCTTTTTCAGAAGCTTCAAGTAAGAGTATTTCCTTTTTGTTCTTTGTACTACTTAAAGGGACGTTTTATCCTTTGTGGCTTTCCTGCATTCTGGAACAATATTCATTTTTGTTATCTTCTAATCTGCTTCCTGAGTGGGTCACGTCCTGGATATTTCTCAGTGTGCTAGCGTGTGCTTTCAATTCACGCTAGCAGTTGGGTTACATCCCGGATTGATTCCAGAGCGGCTGACATTAATAGATCCTTCTACCCAAGATACTGTACCTCTTCCAGACTCTCTCCATCCCTTTACCATTGTCACTAATGAATAATATACAAAAACTGATCACAAAATATATCTGGCAGCATAAACGACCCCAAATCGCAACTGCAACACTTTATCGCCCGAAAGATCTAGGAGGCCTGGGAATACAAGACCTGCAGCAGTACAGATTGGCAACTTTTCTCACCAAAATCATCAACTGGTGCAGACACTCATCACATAAAGAATGTGTTCTTTTAGAACAACATCTGTCCAGCACAAACCATCTTGGGAGCAAGTGCTGGCTATCCATCCCCGAAATCGATGAACCTACCCACCTATCTTTCATCAATTATTGCAGAAACTTTTCACTTATGGGATAAAATAATTAAAAACATAGCTACATATACACAATACCCTCCCCCTGACCCCCATCTCAGAAAATTTAGATTTCCCTTCCAGCAGCCAGAGCAAACGACACTGCAACCTTATATTATCAAATCTATCCCTTGCCAGTTGCCATGTCCTCATAGACAACGGCAAACCCAAACCCCAAATTGAGATTATCCCTCATTTAGGCCCTGTATATGAAAATTGGTTTCGCTACACCCAGATATCAGATTTCCTCATGAGAAACCCGCACATAACCCAACTCACGCGCAACTTAACTAATTTTGAAAACATTTGCATCAGAGAAACCTTAAATAAGGGTCTCCTATCAACCTCATTTAAAATTATCATGCAACCTTATTCTACCTCACTCCCTTCTTATGCAGATAAATGGGAAAAAGAGAGAGGTGCACACCAGACTGTAAAAACATGGCAACATATCTTTTCCTCCATGACCAAATCCTATTCTTCTATATACACACTAGAGACTAATGTTAAATTCTTATGCCGATGGTATTACACTCCTTCCCGTCTACATATAATGTTTCCCACAACTTCCCCAACCTGTTGGAGAGGCTACAACATAGAAGGTACCCCCACTCATATTTGCCGGACTTGCCCCATCGCTCAATCCTACTGGCTAATGATCAAGGCCGAAATAGAAAAGGTACTCTCAATTATCTTAGACCTAAATATATGGTTTTTCCTTTTCAATAAATTCACTAAAATAAAGTGTAAATTGAGACTCACATTGCTGACCATTATGGTAAACTCAGCAAAAAGACTTATCCCAAAAAAATTGGAAATCATCACACCTCCCATCAATTAACACTTGGAGAGAGATAACTTCCCACTCCCTACAGCTGGAAAAATACCACTACACACAGTAAACGCATGAATGACTATAAATCCATTTGTTTCCTTTGGGAAGAATATCTAAATCAAGTATCACCAACAACATGACCACAGCTCTCCTTCTTTAGAATCCTCTCTGCATTCCCAACCACTTTAGTTCAAGTGAAACATTCAACTCTTCTACAGATTATATTTTCACGTCTTCCTGTGAAGACAATATTGCATTCTGTTTAACTTATGTTGTTTCCACTATTTTATGGTTACATGTTGACGTTTTGCAGACAAGTTTGTAATGGGACCCTCCTATGGGTGGTCTCAATCACGCTGAACTTTTCATTTGTATGATCACAGTAATATGTTTATACTATCTGCAATATCTTAAATAAAGCTTTAAAAAAAAATTAGCTTTAAAGGTGATATACTTACCTCTAACATGCTGCGGAGCTGCGCTAACCCAACCCTTCTTCACTGAGTCCAGGGACACGTTAATAGGAGGCTGAGAATGGCAGATCCCATAACCTGCGCTAAAGTGTCCTATTAGCGTGGCCCTGGACTCAATGAAGAAGGCTCTGGATTAATGCAGCAACCCCAGCACTCTAAAGATAAGTATAAGCCTACAGGTTACACTCTGTCAGCAAAATAACATTTACAAATATAAATGTTACAGAATATTCAGTATTTGTTTCATTTTAAACAAGCCGAATACAGAATCTTAGGCCACCATTAGATTTGTTGTTTTAGCAAAGTTATAATGACCATCCATATTTTTTTTTTCGATCTCTTTATTAAAATACAAACGGAAAATACAGGAAATCTGTATACAAAATATATAAAAAAAAATCAGAACAAAATGGCTTCTTCAAGCAAAAGTCAGTATTTAGTGTGACCTCCCTTGGCACTAAGCACATCTTGAACTCTTTTGGGGGGACTGTCCTGAAGTTTTCTAAAGTAATCTTCTGGTATATTATACCAGGCTTCTTTCAGCACTTCCCAGATCTCTTCTTTAGATTTAGGTTGTCTTTTTTATTTCATTCTCTGTCCAGGTGATCTCATACTGCCTCTATAATATTCAGGTCTCATGTCAGTCATGAGACCTGACAGTCATGAGACCTGTCAGCAGCCTCTAGTGGTTATTTATGTAATGTTTTTAGCTATTATATTCAATTATTAGTATATTCAAATTGCATGCTCTATCTGAATCACAAAAGAAAAAATTTGGGTTCAGTGTCCCTTTAATATTTCTTTATTTGGCACATAAAGTCAATGTGACATTTTAGGGTTACTGCCTTAATCATATAATATTGTTTGCATAGAAAGTTTCTTTTTTTTAAGCTGTTCATTTTGCGCCACTTAGCCGTTAGTTATACACTAGCAGCCTCTAGTGGTTATTTTATGTAATGTTTTTAGCTATTATATTCAATTTGAATAATTAAATTTTAAAATATTTGTATTGTTACCAATTAAATTGAAACAAATGTTTATCTAGATCCTGCTACTATTTATTACATATATATCCCTATCTCCCTTGATTTACATTACAAAAACGTGATTACAGACAATAACACCTAAAAAAAAAATTGTTATAAAAATATTTTATAAAAATACTGACCATTCATAATCCCTATTGAGGACTTTGCGAATCAACGAGTCTAACTTATATATTAAAAACATTTAATTGCTTCAAAATCTTAACCCTATATGCACCCTTATTTTCTTCCTGTACACTATCAATTATTTATAACCTTAATTGAATAAGTGACTAGATAGAGGGATTCTAAGTTTTTACATCTTATAGCTGAACGATGCTGGGTCATCCTGTCCCTACTAACTTGTCCAGAGAGTGCTGATTGCCCTATAAGTGCACAAAATATTGTGACTAAAAGTGAGAAGAATTTGTGCTGTGTGTGCCACTGTCAAACTTTATTGCAGTAGGAGGCGCCCTTCCTTTTCCTTTTTTCGTTCTCATAACTAGTGATGTTAAATACAATATTATATGCAATATTCATTATGTCATTATTGTCATTTCTGATGTTATTAATAAAGCCTAGGGAAGGGTACAGAACTTAATTTAAATGAAGATCATGCTTCTAATTCTCATTTTCTTCTGGATCTGCAGGGTTTCCTAACTGTTTTTTGTCATTAAAAAAAAAAAAGGTTTAACTGTTGCTACCAGCAGTCATTGTTAGGCAATGCTGCTTGAAACTTATTACTTGAGGTTCAATCATCTAAAGATCTTGTGAGATGATCCAAGATAGTACTGCGAGTTCCATCAAACAGTTTTCTAAAGGCTTGAGACCTATTTATCTGTCTATGCATGGCTCTAGATGTGAAGGAGAGATACCTACATTGCAAGATAATGCTAAAAAAAGTCCCTCAAAGATTTTGTGAGATTTTTCTTCATATTGGAGAGTAATTTCTCATCAGGTTCTGCAGTTTTTGAAGCATTTGTGTTAAGCAGTTATTTCAACCCAGCTGTTAGTTTATAATAAAACCTTAAGGGCTAGATTACAAGTAGAGTGAAAATAATTTTGCAAGGGTTTTCGCAATCGTTTTTGCTCCGTTTAAATTGCGCTGATATTACCAGATGAGTGCAATCGCAATTTATGATATAATCATTACAGAGCTGTGGTTAACTGTTTCGCAAAAATAAAAAAAGTATCACAAAACACATAAAATATACATTACAATGTATAGTTACATTAATAATAACACTGTTTAATAAAATGATTTTAAAAAAATATTGCACACAAAAGTTATAAAGGCTGAAAGATATGAGATCTCGGGTGTTAAAAAAATAAATTAAAAAAAATTGGGCTTTAACATTGAGATACATACTGATGTATATGCAGGGTCGGCTCTAAGGGGGGGCATTGGGGGGCAATGCCCCCCAAATGGAATGCTGTGCCCCCCCAGGGCAAAAGAAGTGATTTAATTTTTTTTTTTACATTTTAAAAGTGACGGAACGTCCAGGGTCCCAAATGTTGCATCAACCATTTGCAGCCACTGGACCCTGGAGATCCGCCACTGGAGGGCCCAGCTAATCTCTTTACTCTCCTCTATTTACAACCAGATAACAAATAAAGTTGCATTTCCCTGCTGGTGCTCTCACAGTTAACCTAGGGCTTGCAATGCCCCTCCTCCTGCTAGCCCACTTACTACAGAGCTGAAGTGAGATGATGACATCATCAGACCTCTGCAGGAAGTGCTGGGAGAAGCTAACAGTCAGTGAGAGGGAAGGCAGAAGTAATTTTGTGAAAACACAGCCGTATAACCAATGTGTGTGTGAGAGTAGTATCCCTTCCCTATTGTGCTTTATATCCTGGCAGCCACAGATAAGAAGCAAATTGGGAATTCCTTGGTTTCCCCACTTCAGGTCACACAAAACAAGTGTGCATTGTGCCTGCTTTATCTGCAGTGATCAGTGTAAAATGTGTGTCAGATTATAGGTGCTCAAATACACACACTTCAAATGTAGCTGTGGGACAATGAGTGAAATAGCCTTATGTTTATTATTTACATGTTTCAAAACATCTCCTATTTTTCCCCAAGGTTGTTTTATTATATATATATATATATATATATATATATATATATATATATATATACACACACACACACACACACACACACACACATACATACATACACACAATATATATATATATATATATATATATATATATATATATATATATATATATATAATTTGTGTGTATATACATACTGTATATACTGTGTGTGTGTGTGCTGGTAAATATCAATAATAATATCTGTACAAGTAATGTACTGCTTGGCACTCAAACTTATTGTCACATAAAAGCTTATTTAGTCATTAGTAGGGTCATTGGTAGAGCTACGCATGCAAACAGCGTCCACTGGCTGTGTCATATGTGGGAGACATTCCTGAGATATGACAAATGTAACCCCTGCACTGCCATAAATCTGGTAAATGTAACCGCTGCGGCACTGCCAGACATCTTATAAATGTAACCCCTATACTCTTTGAGATATGACACATGTAACCGCTGCACTTCCAGAAATATAAACAAATCTATCTCCTGCACAGCCAGAGATCTGATAAATGTAACCCCTGGACTGCCACAGTAGGTCTGCTCTTATTTTGACTCTCATACATGCTTTTTAAATGCGTGCCCCCTCGTGAAAATAAAATGCCCCCCCATTTCATTCATTCTGGAGCCGACCCTGTGTATATGTACTGTATATATGTTCATATGTGTGTGTGTATATATATATTCAAAGAAAGAAAGGCATTTCTTACTTCCCAGCTTTGTTTTTAGTGTGTACTTCACATTTAAAAAAAATCTTTCCATGCTTACTTGGGGTATTTTATATCTTTCTGTAATCCTGTATTGTGATTTCCTGATCACTGGGGGACTTCAAATTTTATCTACTTAAGTGACCTATTCTGTATGGTGATTTTCTGATCACTGGGGGATTTCCATATTATCCACACAAGCGACCTACTCTGATTATTTTGTGGCTGGAGGTGAGCTAGCTGGGGAGCTCTTGAGGACCCAGATTGCTTAAATTGCACTTTTAGATAAGTGCTCAAACTATGTGAGTAGCCCACATCAGGAGGACCTGAGTGAGGGGGCTTAAATGCTGACGTAATTGTGCCATTGGAACGCTTTATTTTCTTTTTTTTATTTTGATACTTTAGACTTATCTGGCATGTGAGCAAACACCTGATTCTTAGCAAGTGAGTGATCGTTATTGACATGAAGCTTGGTAAGTGAGCTGACATATTAAAAAACCTTGGCTGAAGAACGCAAAATAACACCTACATTTGTATCTACTTTAAAAGGTTATTATAGTGATACAATTACAATCTCTAATTAACTAGAGCATGCAAGTTTATTACTAGTAATGCTATGTGTTTAACCCCCCAAATGCTGTTGCAGAACTGCTAAAATTACACACTCTAACAAATTAGATCATGTAATTTTATCACTATAATGATCCTATAACAAACTTTAAAGGAATCCCCTAGGATCACCTGCCCAACATAGCAGAGATTGTCTGAGGTACACACTGGATTCTGAACGCTGTTAGAATAGCCAGGCAAAGAACAAGCTTATTCTGATTTGTTATATAGGCCAAACAAGCATCACTGTGCAACCTCCAGATCTTATTGTGTTGCACTGTCACAAAAATAAATCTGGCTCTAAAAATTACTGAGTGCGTTTGGCTTGCAGCCACCACTTTAGCATTTTGATTGGCCCAAAATTGCTGAATGTCTAGTAAGTAAGTACAACCAAATGCCAATCCCCACCCTGACACTTGGATACAAGAGTTTCTGATCAAGTGTTCATCCCTAGGAACTATCACAAAGGAGAAAACCCCAAGGGGTCGATTTATGAAGCAGTGGATGCTGCTTCTGACCCACTCTGCTTCAGTTCTGTCTGAAGAGGAAGTTAAGAAGCAGCGGTCCTAAGACCACTGCTTCTTAACTCTTCCACCACCTCTGAGGTGGCGAACAGCAATCAGCCCAATCCAATATGATCGGGTTAATTGACACCCCCTGCTAGCGACTGGTGCTGGTGCAATTATAAATGCCAACAGTGTATGCTGTCGGCATTTATCGATGTGGGGCAGACATGATACGCTACATCGTATCATGTCCATCCGCACAATAGTAAATTGACCCTAGGATTGACTATTGAAACAAATAAAGGGGATTTTCATTTATGAAGTAGCAGCTAAAAACGGCGATCAATTGAAACAAATAAAGGAGCTTTTCTTCATGAAGTATCTTATACTTCATGAATTAAGGTCCCCTTTATTTATTTCAATAGTCAATCCTAGCATTTTGTAAAACGCTAGGATTGACTTTCACTGTGTGTGAGCAAGTGTGAGCGTGTGTGAGCGTGAGTGTGAGAGTATGAGAGCTCTCATTAGTGTGCCACAGGCCACTGCCAGCTAACACTTAATGCTTCCAGTCACAGTGACTCAATCATTCTCAATGAGATTGATGTATTACATCCCCACAATTAAATATGTGCCTATTACCCCCACCGTAAAGAGCCAGCTCTCATTAGTGTGCCACAAACCACTGCCAGTTAACACTTAAGGCCTCCAGTCACAGTGACTCAATCATTTTCATTGAGATTGATGTATTACATCCCCACAATTAAATATGCACCTATTACCCCCACAGTAGTGAGCCAGCTCTCATTAGTGTGCTACAAGCCACTGCTAACTAGCACGTAATGCCTCCAGTAAGTCCTCTGCTAGCCTAGCAACAATGTTATTGCCTACTGCCCTATTCCTACTGTCAGCGATATTTCAGTGGCACAGTGCCCTACCTGAGTTAAGTCATGACTCCAGTAGTGCAGTCCAGTCCACTGACAGTCTGACTTACTACCTTAATACGCCCATGGCCGCAACCTTGCCTTCTTCTCCACTCTGTCTCCAGTCCAGCACCAATCAGGGAGTCTCCCAGCCATCTCTGTTGCCACTGACTAACCCCCGTTGCCGCCTGGGAGATCACGTGTGCATGTTTCTGACGCCCTCCACAGACAGGAAGGCAGCTGGCGAAAAACGGGTCATGTGTCTGCCTGGCGGTAAACCACCATGACTGTCAAAACCACAGTTCTTCCATCCAACACATATTGACAACAAAATAGATGACTGAATGCAATACACATAGACATGTGCTAAATGCTCAAAACCCACAGAGCAAATTATAACACCAGTGGCGTATTTAGGTTTTACGCTGCCCTAGGCGCTCAGAATTCTGCTGCCTTCCCCCAAGGTTTTACTTCCCCAAACACAATACTAAGTACTGAAAGCCAACAGAACTAAAGGTTCAGAATTGCCTCTAAACTGTAAGCTCTATGTGGATTTTCCTTTTTATGCTCCCCTAGAATGATAGATAAATGATAACTATATCAATAAATTATATGTGCATGTTCACACCCAAAAAACAAAATGCTGCAGCTGCCAATGCTAAGAAGAGCAGCAGCACATATAGATAAAAATCAAAGTGTGCCAGATATTAAACTATTGATAATAAATATGTCATCACAATTAATTTAGAAATAATGATTAAATATATGTACAAGATATCAATACATGAAAAATCCATACAGATATAAATACCAATGTTGTATAACTATCTGTATAAGTATCGGAATCAGTATATCCCACTGCAACACAAACACACACAAACTTAACCCAATTATACCAATATAAAAGGAAACTAACTGATATGGGCTGTGTGGGTTTGGAGATTGGATAATGAGAGATTGAAACTGGAATTTAGAGAGAGGAGAATGCATTGAGAGGAGAGAATACTATACTAGAACAATGAAAATGGCCTGCTGATCAAGAAATAGTGTATGGGGATAAAGCTGGCCTTGAGACTGTGTTGGGAGGAATGACCAGTTATTGAGAGCTATTGGTCAAGCTGGTGTGCAGAAGAGAAAAGGGAACCAAAGGATGTCAAAGAGGTAGAAACACAGCCCTTACAATACTACATCAGAGGGTTTTATTTCATGGCTTGAGGGACATGGAAATAATCAAGATGTATCATTTTAATGTGTGAAACGCTTTTTGGTCTATATGATCTGATCAAGGATGATTTGGGCTAAGATGGCAGTTCTCACTGAGGGGAGACAATGCTATGTCTGCAGGCCAAATTGCCTGCTGTTAGAGACCTTTAAATTTCTTGCCACAGGTGTTGTACAGGGAAGTACTTTGATGTACTACCTTGTTTTTACTAAAGTTCTTGTAATAATAGTAGTAGTAATAGTGCAGCACTGTACCACCAACAGGTTATTGTCACTGCTCACTTCACTACAGTGCTGGTATTACAGGTTTACAAAAACCCGGCGTTAGCAGGCAATATTGCAGCATAGAGCAAAATTGACCTTCATACCGCACTCCAATACCAGTGCTGCTGAATGCTGCGGTGAGCTGGTTTTACGTGCTTGTGCACAATTTCCCCATAGACATCAATGGGGAGAGCCGGCTGAAAAAAAGCCTAACACCTGCAAAAAAGCAGCGTAAAGCTCCATAACACAGCCCCATTGATTCCTATGGGGAAAGAAAATTTATGTTTACACCTAACACCCTAACATGAACCCCGAGTCTAAACATCCCTAATCTTACAATTATTAACCCCTAATCTGCTGCCCCCAACATCGCCGACACCTACATAATGTTATTAACCCCTAATCTGCCGCCCCCAATGTCGCCGCCACTATACTAAATTTATTAACCCCTAAACCTAAGTCTAACCCTAACCCTAACACCCCCTAACTGTAATGTAATTAAAATAAATCTAAATAAAACCTACTATTAATAACTAAAGAATTCCTATTTAAAACTAAATACTTACCTGTAAAATAAACCCTAAGCCAGCTACTATAACTAATAGTTACATTGTAGCTAGCTTAGGTTTTATTTCACAGGCAAGTTTGTATTTATTTTAACTAGGTAGAATAGTTACTAAATAGTTATTAACTATATACTAAATACCTAGCTAAAATAAATACAAATTTACCTGTAAAATAAAACCTAACCTGTCTTACACTAACACCTAACCTTACACTACAATTAAATCAATTACCTAAATTAAATACAAGTAAGTAAATTACAAAAACAAACAAACACTAAATTACACAAAATAAAAAAGAAATTATCAGATATTTAAACTAATTACACCTAATCTAATAGCCCTATCAAAATAAAAAAGCCCCCTCAAAATAAAAAACCCTAGCCTTAACTAAACTACCAATAGCCCTTAAAAGGGCCTTTTGCGGGGAATTGCCCCAAAGAAATCAGCTCTTTTACCTGTAAAAAAAAAAAAAAAATACAAACCCCCCCAACAGTAAAACCCACCACCCACACAACAAACCCCCAAATAAAATCCTAACTAAAAAACCTAAGCTCCCCATTGCCCTGAAAAGGGCATTTGTATGGGCATTGCCCTTAAAAGGCATTTAGCTCTTTTTCAGTGCCCAAATCCTAATCTAAAAATAAAATCCACCCAATAAACCCTTAAAAAAACATAACACTAACCCCCGAAGATTCACTTACAGTTTTTGAAGACCTGATATCCATCCTCAACAAAGCCGGCAGAAGTCCTCAACGAAGCGGCAAAAGTCTTCATCCAACCGGGCAGAAGTCTTCATCCAACTGGGCAGAAGTCTTCATCCAGATGGCATCTTCTATCTTCATCCATCTGGTGCGGAGCGGGTCCATCTTCAAGACATCCGGCGCGGAGCATCCTCTTCTTACAACGACTCTTCCAGAATGAAGGTTCCTTTAAGTGACGTCATCCAAGATGGCGTCCCTTGAATTCCGATTGGCTGATAGAATTCTATCAGCCAATCGTAATTAAAGGTGAAAAAATCCTATTGGCTGATGCAATCAGCCAATAGGATTGAGCTTCAATCCTATTGGCTGATCCAATAAGTCAATAGGATTGAGCTTGCATTCTATTGGCTGTTCCAATCAGCCAATAGAATGCAAGCTCAATCCTATTGGCTGATTGCATCAGCCAATATGATTTTTTCACCTTTAATTCCGATTGGCTGATAGAATTCTATCAGCCAATCGGAATTCAAGGAATGCCATCTTGGATGACATCACTTAAAGGAACCTTCATTCTGGAAGAGTCGTCGTAAGAAGAGGATGCTCCGCGCTGGATGTCTTGAAGATGGACCCGCTCTGCACCAGATGGATGAAGATAGAAGATGCCATCTGGATGAAGACTTCTGCCCAGTTGGATGAAGACTTCTGCCGCTTCGTTGAGGACTTCTGCCGGCTTCGTTGAGGATGGATGTCGGGTCTTCAAAAACTGTAAGTGGATCTTAAGAGGTTAGTGTTAGGTTTTTTTAAGGGTTTATTGGGTGGGTTTTATTTTTAGATTAGGGTTTGGGCACTGAAAAAGAGCTAAAATGCCCTTTTAAGGGCAATGCCCATACAAATGACCTTTTCAGGGCAATGGGGAGATTAGGTTTTTTAGTTAGGATTTTATTTGGGGGGTTGCTTTAGTGGGTTTTACTGTTGGGTGGTTGGTTGTATTTTTTTTACAGGTAAAAGAGCTGATTTCTTTGGGGCAATGCCCCGCAAAAGGCCCTTTTAAGGGCTATTGGTAGTTTAGTTTAGGCTAGGGTTTTTTTTATTTTAGGGGGACTTTTTATTTTATAGGGCTATTAGATTAGGTGTAATTAGTTTAAATATCTGATAATTTATTTTTTACTGTAGCTAGCTTAGGGTTTATTTTACAGGTAAGTATTTCGTTTTAAATAGGAATTATTTAGTTATTAATAGTAGGTTTTATTTAGATTTATTTTAATTACATTAAAGTTAGTGGGTGTTCAGATTAGGGTTAGACTTAGGTTTAGGGGTTATTAACTTTAGTATAGTGGTGACGGAAGATTAGGGGTTAATAAATGTAGGTAGGTTGCGGCGTTAGGGACAGCAGATCAGGAGTTAATAATTTTTAACTAGTGTTTGCGATGCAGGAGTACAGCAGTTTATATGTTTATTCTAGTGGTGGCGATGTCGGGAGTGGCAAATTAGGGGTTAATAATTTTATTTTAGTATTGTGGTAGTATGCGGGAGGGCCTCGGTTTAGGGGTTAATAGGTAGTTTATGGGTGTTAGTGTACTTTTTAGCACTTTAGTTATGAGTTTTATGGTACAGCTTTGTAGCGTAAAACTCATAACTACTGACTTTCAGTTTACGGTATTGATCTTGGCGGTATAGGGTGTATCGCTCACTTTTTGGCCCCCCAGGCAGACTCGTAATACCGGCGCTAATGAATTCCCATTGAAAAATGACTTTTTGAAAGCTGCGGTAATTACGTTGCTCTACGGCCAAAAAAGTGTGCGCTGCCCCTAAACCTGCAAGACTCGTAATACCAGAGGTAGTAAAAAAGAGCCTTAACGCTGCTTTTTCACCCGTAACACAAAACTCGTAATCTAGCAGTAAGTGTATTAACTTAAACATGAATAACTTTAATATATTAGTGCATCCTGCTTCTTTAAAAAAAAGTATCTTACAAAATACATTGCCTTTCCATTTAAATTGTAGCAGTAAGTGTACTTGACACCTGTAGCAGCATAGTAACCACAAGTAGCATAGCAGCCACTATTAAAAGCAGCCCCACCACTAGCAGCAGTAGCACTTTTATTCTGGACAGAGTGTGTGGCCATCTCCAAGATTCTATTTTTTGAGTTGGTTCACAGAAATAGGAGCTGTCAAAGTCATCTGGATAGATTTTTCCCCTAGCACAGCACACCTTCCTTTCTTTAACATCATACTGGTTGCAGTCAAATGTCTGGGATAATAAAGCAGCAGGCACATCACGTGACATGTGTAAAATGTTGGCACTTTATATATAAATAATAATAAGCGGTGGTTGTGGTGGTCAAGGAAAGCAGCTAGGCTATAAGTGTTTTCTCCTCCATGCTGAGATTTTGAATAAGCACCACACCTCAGACAGTATTTTGGCAGCTCTTTGAAAAATGATGGAACAGTGGATTGGAGAAGAGGCAGGCACACCAGTAGAAATTGTTTTTCTGGCTAGAGACAGTGGAGCAAATAGTAGATAAGGTTAAAAGAAGACAGAAGTTCATCAATAAGCAATATGTGATGGGGAATTTATTGATGTACGCTTCACTGCATATATCTTTCTGAAGGTGAGAGCTGCTCTTCCCGACAAAGGACAAGGCAGTGACAGGCTGGATAGCAAAAAAGAGCAGTATTTTATGCTTTCTGTGCACTTCCACCGCTGATTTAAAGCTAGGCAAATGAAGATATAACAATTAGAGAGGGAATGTCTCCCCCAGCACCATCTCCGACAAGATGTTGTGACTCGGAGCTACTATACCTTGGAGATGATGGAGTGTATCCTTGAGCAGCTGATACTACTACACACAGAATAAAGAGTTGGCAATAAAAGGCCAGGTAGGGGCAGTCCTTAAACCATTAAGGAGCATGACAGAAAATTTAAGTCAAGCCACTGCAAGCATGGGGCAGGTAATTTATTTATTCACCCACCTTATACACAAAATGGATGGCTTTCTGAACAACTTCAAACCTCTAACCAGGCCCCGATAATCAAAAGTGCTTTAAGGCAAAATATTCAAAATAAATCTGATGCAATGTCAAGAATGCTGGGCAAAATATTAAAAAGTGTCGACATTGCTCTTAAAAGGCAGCATTGCAGAGGGGCATTTTACTATACATCGCAATGGGTGGCAATGCTGGCAAAATATTCCAAGCAGCATTGGCACCGAAATTGGTGATGTAAAGTAAAGGATCCCTTTTAAATATATTGCACTGAGCCTACAAAATATACCTATGTACCCCACCACAGTAAACTTCCTAACAAATTAACCCCTAAATCGTCAATAGCTGACGCCCCTGCCCTACTTAATTCCTATACCCCAATAGAACACCGCAAACACCTCCTACACAACTAAACTACTATACTGCCAATAGCCCACTGCAAACACCACCTACACTACTTGTTTGCATATGAGTAATTTAATTTTCTATATAGCAAAACAAAGAGTGTGCTAAAAGCAATAATATAGTAGAATAATAATGAATAATAATATAAATTTATACTTTGAACAAGTAAAATTGTAGTTTATTGCTACAAGAGTATATTAAAAATATATTTGTAAATATAATTAAAAACCATTAATATAATTTGATTTCATTATTGTAGTTGTATATAACAATGTATCACAGCACAAATAAAGTGCTTCAAGGAACTCTGTGGTAGCTCAATAAATAAAGATGTCAACCAGTTTCATTATTGGTAGAAACAATTCGTACTAGATGTATTTGGTCCTTTCAAAAAACATAAGTGATAAAATTCTTTATAGTCCCGTAAAGTAGGGGTATTAAATAAGCTCATACAAACCGGAATCTGAAAGCTTTGAATATTACCTGCTTTCTCTGACTGGTCTTACTCTTGTCCAATCGGGTTGTCAGATTACCGGAATTTCCTTAGAGCTTGTTTATGTGCAGTTCTATCCAAACAGCTGTTTCCACAACTTTTCCGAGTTACAATCCTCGCTAGTAGACACTCAGAGCGCTCATGAGTTTTCCTTTTCATAATTGTAAGAATTTCCTTGTCACTTCAATGTTCATTCATCAATTCTGGCTAGCACAGGCAGCTCATCTATGTGTTTCAGCATACAACAATACCCCTCTGAGCTTAATAGTTAAGTAGATTTGAACCATTTGATATAAGCAATGCATAGTGATTTATGGTATAATGAAAATAATTATTCAACTAGATTTGAACTATTTGATGTAAGTGAAACATAGTAATTTGTGCTCTAATAAAAATAATTATTGAATATTTTTATTTGGAAAATATAGAGTGTTTTTTTAGGATGTCCACACGTTCTATAATGGAATGTTTTTTTGCAAGAAAACATAATTTATGCTTACCTGATAAATTTATTTCTCTTGTGATGTATTGAGTCCACGGATTCATCCATACTTGTGGGATATTCTCCTTCCCTACAGGAAGTGGCAAAGAGAGCACCCACAGCAGAGCTGTCTATATAGCTCCTCCCTTAGCTCCACCCCCCAGTCATTCGACCGAAGGCTACGAAGAAAAAGGAGAAACTATAGGGTGCAGTAGTGACTGAAGTTTTTTAAAATAAAAATATACTGCCTGTCTTAAATAAACAGGGCGGGCTGTGGACTCGATACATCACAAGAAAAATAAATTTATCAGGTAAGCATAAATTATGTTTTCTCTTGTAAGATGTATCGAGTCCACGGATTCATCCATACTTGTGGGATACCAATGCCAAGCTTTAGGACACTGATGAAGGGAGGGACAAGACAGGTACCTTAAATGGAAGGCACCACTGCTTGTAGAACCTTTCTCCCAAAAATAGCCTCCGAAGAAGTAAAAGTATCGAATTTTGTAAAATCTTGAAAAAGTATGAAGCGAAGACCAAGTCGCCGCCTTACAAATCTGTTCAACAGAAGCCTAATTTTTAAAAGCCCATGTGGAAGCCACTGCTCTAGTAGAATGAGCAGTAATTCTTTCAGGAGGCTGCTGGCCAGCCGTCTCATAAGCCAAACGGATGATGCTTTCAGCCAAAAGGAAAGAGAGGTAGCTGTATCCTTTTGACCTCTCTGTTTACCAGAATAAACAACAAACAAAGAAGATGTTTGACAGAAATCTTTAGTTGCTTGTAAGTAGAACTTTAAAGCATGAACCACATCAAGATTGTGCAACAGACGTTCCTTCTTTGATGAAGGATTAGGACACAGTGAAGGAACAACAATCTCCTGATTGATATTCCTATTAGAAACAACCTTAGGAAGAAACCCAGGTTTGGTACGCAAAACCACCTTATCTGCATGGAAAACAAGGTAAGGTGAGTCACACTGTAAAGCAGATAACTCAGAAACTCTTCGCGCTGAAGAGATAGCTACTAAAAACAAAACTTTCCAAGATAGAAGCTTAATGTCTATGGAATGCCTAGGTTCAAACGGAACCCCTTGAAGAACTTTAAGAACTAAGTTTAGGCTCCATGGTGGAGCAACAGGTTTAAATACAGGCTTGATCCTGACAAAGGCCTGACTAAATGCTTGAATGTCTGGGACATCTGCCAGACGTTTGTGTAAAAGAATAGACAAAGCAGATATTTGTCCTTTTAAGGAACTAGCTGATAATCCCTTCTCCAATCCTTCTTGGAGAAAATACAATATTCTAGGAATCCTAATCTTACTCCATGAGTAACCCTTGGATTCAAACAAATAAAAATATTTGCACCAAATCTTATGATAAATCTTCCTGGTGACAGGCTTTCTAGCTTGAATCAGGGTATCAATGACCGACTCAGAGAAACCACGCTTTGATAGAATCAGGTGTTCAATCTCCAAGCAGTCAGACGCAGAAAAATTAGATTTGGATGCGTGAATGGACCTTGGATTAGAAGGTCCTGCCTCATTGGCAGAGACCACGGTGGAACCGATGACATGTCCACTAGGTCTGCATACCAAGTCCTGAGTGGCCACGCAGGTGCTATCAGAATCACCGAAGCTCTCTTCTGCTTGATTCTGGCCACCAGACGTGGGAGGAGAGGAAAAAGTGGAAATACATAGGCCGGATTGAAGGACCAAGGCACTGCTAGAGCATCTATCAGTACCACCTGTGGATCCGGGGGACCTGGACCCGTAACAAGGAAGTTTGGCAATGGGACGCCATCAGATCCAATTCTGGTGTGCCCCATAGCTGAGTTAGCTGGGCAAATACCTCCGGATGGAGCTCCCACTCCCCCGGATGAAAAGTCTGACGACTTAGGAAATCCGCCTCCCAGTTCTCTACCCCTGGGATATGGATTGCTGAGAGATGGCAAGAGTGATCCTCAGCCCATCGGATTATTTTGGTTACCTCCATCATCGCTAGAGAAGTCTGTGTTCCTCTTTGATGATTGATATAAGCTATAGTTGTGATGTTGTCCGACTGGAATCTGATGAATTTGGCTGCAGCTAGCTGAGGCCACGCCTGGAGCGCATTGAATATCGCTCTCAGTTCTAGAATGTTTATCAGGAGTAGAGTTTCCTCCCGAGACCATAAACCCTGTGCTTTCAGAGAGTTCCAGACTGCACCCCAGCCTAGCAGGCTGGCATCTGTCGTTACTATGAGCCACTCTGGCCTGCGGAAACACATTCCCTGAGACAGATGGTCCTGAGACAACCACCAGAGAAGATAATCTCTGGTCTCCTGGTCCAGATGCAGTTGAGGAGATACATCTGCATAATCCCCATTCCACTGTTTGAGCATGCATAGTTGCAGTGGTCTGAGGTGTAGGTGGGCAAAAGGAACTATGTCCATTGCCGCTACCATGAGTCCGATTACCTCCATACACTGAGCCACTGATGGCTAAGGAATGGAATGAAGAGCTCGGCAAGTGGTTAAGAGTTTTGATTTTCTGACCTCAGTCAGAAATATTTTCATTTCTACTGAATTTATCAGAGTCCCTAGGAAGGAAACTCTTGTGAGAGGGAAGAGAGAACTCTTTTTTATGTTCACCTTCCACCCGTGAGATCTCAGAAAAGCCAACACGATGCCCGTGTGAGACTTGGCTAGCTGGAAAGTCGACGCCTGAATCAAGATGTCGTCTAGATAAGGCGCTACTGCTATGTCCCTCGGTCTTAGAACTGCCAAAAGGGACCCTAGCACCTTTGTGAAAATTCTGGGAGCCGTGGCCAACCCGAAGGGAAGGGCCACAAACTAGTAATGCCTGTCCAGAAAGGCGAATCTGAGGAATTGATGATGATCTCTGTGAATAGGGATGTGTAAATACGCATCCTTTAAGTCCACGGTAGTCATATATTGACCCTCATGGATCAACGGTAGAATAGTCCGAATAGTCTCCATCTTGAATGATGGTACTCTGAGGAATTTGTTTAGAATTTTGAGATCCAAGATTGGTCTGAAAGTTCCCTCTTTTTTGGGAACCACAAACAGGTTTGAGTAAAACCCTAGCCCTTGTTCTGCTTTTGGAACTGGGCGGATTACTCCCATGATATGTAGGTCTTCTACACAGCGTAAGAATGCCTCTCTCTTTGTCTGGTTTGCAGACAATTGAGAAATGTGAAATCTCCCCCTTGGGGGAGAGTCTTTGAAGTCCAGAAGATATCCCTGGGACAAGATTTCTAAGGCCCATGAATTGCGAACATCTCTTGCCCAAGCCTGAGCGAAGAGAGAGAGTCTGCCCCTACTATATCCAGTCCCGGATCAGGGGCTACCCCTTCATGCTGTCTTAGAGGCAGCTGCAGGCTTCTTGGCCTGTTTACCCTTGTTCCAAGCCTGGTTAGGTCTCCAGACTGACTTGGATTGGGCAAAATTCCCCTCTTGCTTTGCAGCAGGGGAAGCTGAAGCGGGACCACCCTTGAAGTTCCGAAAGGAACGAAAATTATTTTGTTTGGTCCTCATTTTATTTGTTCTATCCTGAGGGAGGGCATGGCCTTTCCCTCCAGTGATGTCTGAAATAATCTCTTTCAGTTCAGGCCCGAATAGGGTCTTTCCTTTGAAAGGGATGTTAAAAAGTTTAGATTTTGATGACACATCAGCAGACCAGGACTTAAGCCATAATGCCCTGCGTGCTACAATGGCAAAACCTGAATTCTTTGCCGCTAATTTAGCCAGTTGGAAAACAGCATCTGTAATGAAAGAATTAGCCAACTTAAGGGCCTTAATTCTGTCCATAATATCCTCTAATGTAGTCTCCATCTGAAGAGCCTCTTCTAGAGCCTTGAACCAGAAAGCAGCTGCAGTAGTTACACCTTGATGAACAAAAATTTTCTTCAGGAGACCCTCTAATTTTTTATCCATAGGATCTTTGAAAGAACAACTATCTTCGATAGGTATAGTTGTACGCTTAGCCAGAGTAGAAATAGCTCCATCCACCTTAGGAACTGTTTGCCACGAGTCCTGCATAGTGTCAGATATGGGAAACATTTTCTTAAAAACAGGAGGGGGAACGAACGGAATACCTGGTCTATCCCACTCCTTAGTAACAATATTCACAATCCTCTTAGGGACTGGAAAAACATCTATGTAAACAGGAACCTCTAAGTATTTGTCCATTTTACACAGTTTCTCTGAGACCACTATAGGGTCACAATCATCTAGAGTCGCTAATACCTCCCTGAGGAATAAGCGGAGGTGTTCAAGCTTAAATTTAAAGGCCATCATATCAGAATCTGTCTGAGGGAGCGTCTTTCCTGAATCTGAAATTTCTCCCTCAGATAACAAATCCCTTACCCCTACTTCAGAACATTGTGATAGTAAATCGGATATGGCTACTAAAGCGTCAGACGGCTCAGCATTTGTTCTTAACCCAGAGCTGTCATGCTTTCCTTGTAAACCAGGCAGTTTGGATAAAACCTCTGTGAGGGTTGTATTCATAACTGTGGCCAATGCTTGTAAACTAAATGAATTTGACGCACTAGAGGTACTAGGTGTCACTTGTGCAGGCGTTACTGGTTGGGACACTTGGGGAGAGCTAGATGTTAAACCCTCATTTCCTTCTGTCTGAGAATCATCTATTGCAATATTTTTAAGTGCTAAAATATGCTCTTTAAATTTATAGATATATCAGTGCAAGTGGGACACATTCTAATAGGGGGTTATACAATGGCTTCTAAACACATTGAACAAGGATTTTCCTTGGTGTCAGACATGTTAAACAGGCTAGTAATGTAACAAGCAAGCTTGGAAAACACTTTAATCAAAGCAAATAACAATTAGAAAAAAAAAAAGGGTACTGTACCTTTAAGAGAAAAAAGCTGCACAAACTCTGCAAAACAGTGTAAAAAAGCAGTAAACTCAACGAAATTTTTACAGTAGCATCATAAAGCATTAGTAACTCTGCACAGCTATGCAAATAAACAATTAACCCCTTAATTTAAAAACCGTATTGACAAAACATCAAAAACCGGTAAAAAAACATTCAGCACCTTGCCACAGCTCTGCTGTGGCACCTAGCTGCCCTTTAGGAATGATTTGTGGGGGAAAAAACGTCTTTACAGCCCTCAAACACAGCAGGAACCTCTGTAGAAGCAGCTGTATGTCTCTGAGGAAAGTAAACTGCGCAACTGAGGTGCGAAAATAGGCCACTCCCACCTAACTCGATGTTATGGGGCCTAAAAGAAACACAAAAGAGTGTTTCTTAAACTAGCCATGTGGGTTAATAACCCTTAAACAAGCCACAATGACCCCTTAAAGTCCCTAAAAAAACGTTATGTTTGCATTTTTTATAAAAAACAAAAACTTTTTTTTCCCTATCAGTGTTACCAGTAACTAATGAGCCTTTTATGCAAGCTGGGATTCCTACTAAGTGTCTGAATACAGCTTACCCTTCCCTCATGGGGATATTGCCAGCCTTTTCTTGAATTAACACAGTCTGTCTAGAAAAAAATAGACTGAACATACCTCAATGCAGATTAGCCTGCAAGCCGTTCCCCAACTGAAGTTTTCCTGTACTCTTCAGCCCTTGTAAGAACAGCAGTGGATCTTAGTTACAAAGTGCTAAGATCATCATCCTCCTTGCAGAAATCTTCATCCCTTTTCTGCCAGAGAGTAAATAGTACACACCGAGACCATTTAAAATAACAAACTTTTGCTTGAGAAAATAAAAACTAAAATTTTTGTCACCACACTTACTTTACCCTTCCTAGTACTTAGAGTAGGCAAAGAGAATGACTGGGGGTGGAGCTAAGGGAGGAGCTATATAGACAGCTCTGCTGTGGGTGCTCTCTTTGCCACTTCCTGTAGGGAAGGAGAATATCCCACAAGTATGGATGAATCCGTGGACTCGATACATCTTACAAGAGAAAGAGAGACTTTTTAGCACAAAGGGCATTTTTTTGCATAAAGGGCTCTTTTGCATGGGGGATTTTATGCAAAAATATTTTTTTACATATAAAGAAAGATTTTTCATATCTAAAGAGTATTTTTTATATGTAAAGAAAGATTTTTCATATATAAAGAGTATTTTTTTTATATGTAAAGAAAGATTTTTCATTTATAAAGAGTCATTTTTTTATATGTAAAAAAACATGTTTTGTATTTTAACCCCTTAACGACCGAGGACGTGCAGGGTACGTCCTCAAAAAAAAGGCAGTTAATGCCTGAGAACGTACCCTGCACGTCCTCGGTGTGGAAAGCAGCTGGAAGCGATCCTGCTCGCTTCCAGCTGCTTTCCGGTTATTGCAGTGATGCCTCGATATGGAGGCATCCTGCAATAACCCCCCTTGGCCATCCGATGCAGAGAGAGCCACTCTGTGGCCCTCTCTGCACCGGACATCGATGGCCGGTATCGTTGGTGGGTGGGAGCTTACGTGGGAGGCGGGTGGCGGCCATCGGTGCGCTATGTGGAGTGGAGGGGGGCGGGATCGGGGGGGGCGGGAGCTACGGGGGCGCGCACGGGAGCGCGCGCGTGCACGGGGGTGGTGGGCGGGCGCGTGCACGGGGCGGGAGCGGGTGGGAACCGCTACACTACAGAAAAAAAAAAGTTAAAAAGTAAAAAAAAAAACTTAAATGCAATCTAAGGGTTTTGGAAGGGGTTGGGGGTTGGTCTCGGTGGGGGGGGAAAGCTACACTACAGAAAAGGGAATTTAAAAAAAAAAAAGGCTCATTTTGTTACAAAACTGGGTACTGGCAGACAGCTGCCAGTACCCAAGATGGCGCCCATTATTGCAGAGGGGAAGGGTTAGAGAGCAGTATGGTGGGGGATCAGTGAGGTTGGGGTCTAAGGGGGGATCCTACACATCAGCATATGTAAATATGCTTTTTTTTTTTTTAAAAAAGGGCCAAATACCTTTTATTTTAGTACTGGCAGAGTTTCTGCCAGTACTTAAGATGGCGGGGACAATTGTGGGGTGGGGGAGGGAAGAGAGCTGTTTGGGAGGGATCAGGGGGTCTGATGTTTCAGGTGGGAGGCTGAGCTCTACACTAAAGCTAAAATTAACCCTGCAAGCTCCCTACAAGCTACATAATTAACCCCTTCACTGCTAGCCATAATACACGTGTGATGCGCAGCGGCATTTAGAGGCCTTCTAATTACCAAAAAGCAATGCCAAAGCCATATATGTCTGCTATTTCTGAACAAAGGGGATCCCAGAGAAGCATTTACAACCATTTGTGCCATAATTGCAGAAGGTGTTTGTAAATAATTTCAGTGAGAAACCTAAAATTGAGAAAAAATTAACGTTTCTTTTAATTTGATCGCATTTAGCGGTGAAATGGTGGCATGAAATATACCAAAATTGGCCTAGATCAATACTTGGGGTTGTCTACTACACTACACTAAAGCTAAAACTACCCCAAAAAGCTCCCTACATGCTCCCTAATTAACCCCTTCACTGCTGGGCATAATACACGTGTGGTGCGCAGTGGCATTTAGCGGCCTTCTAATTACCAAAAAGCAACACCAAAGTCATATATGTCTGCTATTTCTGAACAAAGGGGATCCCAGAGAAGAATTTACAACCATTTATGCCATAATTGCACAAGCTGTTTGTAAATAATTTAAGTTAGAAACCAAAAGTTTGTGAAAAAATTTGTGAAAAGTGAACAATTTTTTCTATTTGATTGCATTTGGCGGTGAAATGGTGGCATGAAATATACCAAAATGGGCCTAGATCAATACTTTGGGTTGTCTACTAAAAAAAAATATATACATGTCAATGGATATTCAGAGATTCCTGAAAGATATCAGTGCTCTAATGTAACTATCGCTAATTTTGAAAAGAAATGGTTTGGAAATAGCAAAGTGCTACTTGTATTTATGGCCCTATAGTTTACAAAAAAAGCAAAGAACATGTAAACATTGGGTATTTCTAAACTCAGGACAAAATTTAGAAACTATTTAGCATGGGTGTTTTTTGGTGGTTGTAGATGTGTAACAGATTTTGGGGGTCAAAGTTAGAAAAAGTGTGTTTTTTTCCATTTTTTCCTCATATTTTATAATTTTTTTTATAGTAAATTATAAGATATGATGAAAATAATGGTATCTTTAGAAAGTCCATTTAATGGCGAGAAAAACAGTATATAATATGTGTGGGTACAGTAAATGAGTAAGAGGAAAATTACAGCTAAACACAAACACCTCAAAAATGTAAAAATAGCCTTGGTCCCAAACGGACAGAAAATGGAAAAGTGATGTGGTCATTAAGGGGTTAAAAAAGATTTTTCATATGTAAACCTGTTTTGGTCAGCAGTAGACTGTAGCAAAAAGTGATAACACTTAAATATTTTTTCTTATAGAAAGCTATGTATGTACAATGTATTATCAGACAGTTGAAAATAATGTTAAGCTAACATTTTTTGAAACTATTTCTTACTGTTTAAATTTGAATGTACATTTGTACTGTAAAATGCATTCTCCTTCAGGTTTACATCAACTATCTGATTGCTAAGTCACTCCCCGGCTAATAATATGGGTGTATTTTGTAATCTGTTTTCAAAAATTTAGAGTCACTGGTTTAGCTGTACCATTGGGAGCACAAGAAAACATCAATTATCTGTTTCAGGGTTCTGTAATCAGTCCATAATGAGATCAGTTGGAGCATTTCTTTGTGTATTCTCATTACTAATATCACAAGGTAAGACTCTAAAGTATCAATGAAAAGTGAGTGTTGATTTTTGTTTGTAAATGCTAGGTTTATATTTTCCTAAGTCTGATTGATAACTAGAGAGTGAAATATGCAAAAATACATTTTAAACAAAAATATAATTGGATTTCTATCTTTTGGATGATGGCAAATAAATATGTTTTCTAAAAATCCAACATAAAGGATAATATCTAAAATTAAAGTAATGCACTCAAATAAATAATTAAATAAAACACTTATTTCAAATGCATTAGCTGGAAATAGATGAAATGAGTGAACAAGCAAACAAAAACAAAAAAAACTCTAAAATGTTGTTTTAAATTATTAAAAGTGTACACTTATTTTTATTTTTTTTAAATTACTCAGACATTTAATATCTTATTATTAGGAGATATTATTGGAAACGTTGATTGGTTTTACTATTTAAAATTTAATCTATAGGAATTTATAGGTAAATATTTAACAATGTACTAAACCAGAGCTTGGAAATACCATAAGCCAGGTAGTCCAATGTCTTATTTTGTTTTTACTTCTGGCTTCTACATTCTCTGGGATGAATGTCTAACCTTTTCACAAGGGGCCACAATGAAGATATTTGTTCACTAGTATAGTTATAAGTTAAAATGAATAAATGCTTAATTAGGCATCTGTTTTATTAATAGTCTTTTGGAGTGTGTACTTCTTATATACATGGGAGGCTATTGACTTTAAAAAACTGGGGTATTAACAAAGGTTGTCACTAAACTACCTAACAAGCACTGGTTGGTAGTCATTGTATACTACTTATCCTTATTTTATTATTTACATACTATTTTATAACTCTCTCCCTGTCCTAGGTAGATCAAGGGGCATATAAAATTAGGATCTATAATAAGTAGATCCTACCCTAGTGCCCTGCTAGAACTGCTACTGTATTTTTAAATATCTTTATTGTTATACAGTTAGTGGTTTGAGTGTTATTACAAAGTTTATAGACATACTTAAATGCTTGTCTCTCACATCTGTATTTATGTATATATGTGTGTACACATACATACACATATATAATCTCTCTCTCTCTCTCTATCTTTATACACACACTTACATATACAGCATATATATATACAGCATATATATATATATATATATATATATATATATATATATATATATCCACATAGAATGTTCAATGCACTCCCTGATTTCCACATATTCACCCTGGTGCTTACATTTAAATATATATAGAAGAATCCCTTGTGTGTGAAGAAGCACTCAAAGGTCTTAATAACTTTACAAAGCATTTTCAGCTTTAAGTTCATAAAGTTTTGACTGGATAAATATATAGCCCTGCCCTGTCAAATACCTTGACTTATATCATATCCCTTTAAAACCCCTTTTATACATTTATTTCTGATATATATATATATATATATATATATATATATATATATATATACACATCTGATATAAAAATTAATTGGGAATACATTGAGAGTGGATTAAATTACAGTATAGTTTCCACAGCCTTATTCTTAACCAAACAGATTAATAATAAATGTATTGTAATCAAGTTTATATTTACTTAGTTTATCAACTTCATAAGTATACAATTAGGATCTGGTACTACCAGGAAATGAAAGTACAACCTATCGCAAATAGTTGATAAACAAAGCATCTTATTGCACCATTTTTTCATAATATAGATTATCTTAATGAGATAATATGAAAAAAATGTGCATGTTTATTACCTGTATGAAAAATAAAATGTTAAAGGGACAATGTTTTATAAAAAAGTATAGAAATGTATTCCTTTTGATATATTTTTATTTGTGAAATAAATGTTTTTGCTAACTGATACCACAACCCAGGACAATGAGCTGATGTTGTAGGGAGAGAATACCTAATTATCCTATCTGTCTTATTAGTTACACACAATTCTCCTTATCTTCTTCATTAATGTTTACTCAAAGGCCAGTACTTAGGCTTGAGGATCAAAGGATTCTCCAGCTTGGAGAGAAATTGTAGTGCAGATTTCACAGGGGCTGAACTCACTGAATGTTCAAAAGAAAAAGTGAATTAGAGGATTTAGGAAAAGTTGGCGCTATAGAACTACCCTCAAGCCAAGTACAGGAGGGAACCCCCAAAGTGAACCCCCAAACAGAATAAAGAGTATAGAAAGGATGGAGTACTGGCGCTATACTATCCTTTCTATACTCTTTATTCTGTTTGGGGGTTCACTTTGGGGGTTCCCTCCTGTACTTGGCTTTAGGGTATTTCCATAGCGCCAGCTTTTCCCAAATCCTCAAATCTACTCCAGCCCATTTTAAGCAAGGCTGCTCAGAACACCAAGTCTTTTTGGTCCATACTCAGATATAATATATATCTCTCTATCCTATTTATATTATAAAAATGGATCTATTCACTACCAAGGATAACCTACTAATTGATATAGAGAGTGAAACTGACATAAGCATAAGTAAGACCAATATCAGCATGAACAAGCTTATGAATGATTTGGAAAAAATAATGATCAAAGAACTAAAACAGAAAACTGAAATTAAGTATCTAGAATAATCTCTCTAAATATGATCCCAAGAGTTCTTAGATTAGAGAAAATAGATATCAACCCATTAGGGAGACAAGAATATAGAACCATACAACAAACCAAGAAACATCAAGAGGCGAAATATCAGAAAGTGTACATCTAGCAACCCTAATGAACCTAAGAAAAAGAACCCTAGAGGAAAGAAAGGAGGAAGGAGCAGAAAAACCAAAGAAACCAAGAGAGAGGAGGCACAAGAGATAGAACCTACTAATAATGGAGTCTTAAACATTATCAGCTTCCCACTAAATGAAGAGGAATATAGAATACTAGGACTAGGATTTTCATTTGCACCAACGTCCAAAATTAATAAATTTGAGACATATATCAATGTTCAGCAGTTCGTGAGAAAGTTAACACTCATAAGATACTTCCTGAAAACTCTTATGGAATACAATAGAAACCCACAGAGCACCTGTACAGTACAGTCTCATCAATTCATACATACTGATCTAAGACCAAAATTTAGATTATATCCGACCCAGGACAAAGGGAAGAACATAGAGCTATTTGAGAAACTAGTCCTGAGAGATATACAGGAAGATGACAATAAGAAAAAAACGACCAAGGAACCTAAACAAATCAGAAAATGAGGCACTGAAAAGACTTAAGGAGAACAAAAAATAGTAATCAAGCCAGCAGATAGTGGTTATGAATAGAAATTATTATCTTCAAGAAGCAGAGAGACTTCTAGGCGACATAACAACCTATAAAGCACTTAAGAGAGATCCAACAAGAGCAGATATTATTCTATTAAGGAATCATCTAGAGAGAGCCCACAGCATAGGGATCCTGAATCCCAAAGAATTTAAAGGGACACTGAACCCACATTTTTTCGTTTGTGATTCAGACAGAGCATGCAATTTTAAGCAACTTTCTAATTTATTCCTACTATCAAATTTTCTTCATTCTCTTGGTATGCTTATTTGAAAAGCAAGAATGTAAGTTTAGATGCTGGCCTATTTTTTGTGAACAACCTGGGTTGTCCTTGCTGATTGGACAGCACCAATAAACAAGTGCTGTCCATTGGTCTGAACCAAAAATGTGCTGGCTCCTTAGCTTAGATTCCTTATTTTTCAAATAAAGATAGCAAGAGGATGAAGAAAAATTTATAATAGAAGTAAATAAGAAAGTTGCTTAAAATTGCATACTCTATCTGAACCATGAAAGAACATATTTGGGTTCAGTATCCCTTTAAGTACCTAAATCCCGAATTCCCTAGAATCCCAATATTTTATTTCCTTCCAAAGATACATAAAGACCGCAATAACCCCCCCCCCCCCGGGCGTCCTATCATATCGGGAATACATTCAGTAACTTCCAATTTATCACAATACATAGACAGGTACATACAGTTCATATTAGACAACACATTTTTCATTTAATGGTAAAATGTACGTTCAGATTAAAAGGATGGCTATGGGCACCAGGTTTGCACCAAGCTATGCTAACCTATTTATGGGTAACTGGGAGACAGATTTCCTTAGCTTGTGTGGCTTGGTGCAAGACCTGGTGACCTATAGGAGATATATAGATGATATTCTTATTATCTGGAAAGGGAGTTAGAATAAACTTCTAGATTTTTTCCGTGAAATTAACAATAATAATAAAGGTTTAAAATTCACATACAAGATAAGCAAAGAAAGAATAACTTTTCCAGACTTAGACATGTCAGTTACGCCGTCGCCGGTTTTCAGTTCCACTGTCCTGGATGAAGAATAAAGAGGTCCAAGCTTGGAAGAAGATGTAAGCCGCTTGGAAGAAGACTTCACCGCATGGAAGAGGACCTTCTCTGCCGGACTTCAGGACCTGTGAGTATCTATTTGGGGTTTTAGAGTTAGGGTTTTTTTTTAGATTAGGGATGGGTAGCAAAAGAGCTGAATGCCCTTTTAAGAGCAATGCCCATACAAATGCCCTTTTCAGGGCAATGGATACTTTAGGTTTTTTTAGTGTTAGATTTTTATTTTGGGGGGGGTTGGTGGGTGGGGGGTTTTACTGTTAGGGGGTCTTAGTATGTTAATTTCTTAAAAGAGCTATTAAACTTAGGGCAATGCCCTACAAAAAGACCCTTTTAAGGGCTATTGGTAGTTTATTCTTAGATTAGGGGGTGTTTTTATTTTGGGGGCTTTTTATTTTCATAGGATTTAGCTTTAATTTTCTAAACTTTGGTAATTTGTTTTTTATTTTCTGTAATGTTATCCTTTTTTATTTTTTGTAATCGTAGCTGTTTTTATTTTTTGTAAATTTAGTATTTTTTTAGTTTAGGTAACTTGGGTTAATTTAGGGGGTGTTAGGTTAGGGGGCTTAGTAATTTAATTAGTTATTTGCATTGTGGGTTTTTGTGGTTTAAGGGGTTAATAGGTTAATTAGGTTTATTGTGATGTGCGTTTTTTGGTTTGGGGTTAATTAGGTTTATTGCGATGTGGGGGTTTTGTGGTTTAGGGGTTAATAGGGTCATTAGGTTTATTGCAATGTGGGGGTTTTGTGGTTTAGGGGTTAATAGGTAATTATATTTATTGCGATGTTGGGGTTTTGTGGTTTAGGGGGTTAATAGGGTAATTAGGTTTATTGCGATGTGGAGGTTTTCTGGTTTAGGGGTTAATAGGTTAATTATGTTTATTTTGATGTGGGGGTTTTGCTGTTTAGGGGTTAATAGGGTAATTAGGTTTATTGCGATGTGGGTGGTTGACGGTTAAGGGATTAAGGGGTTAATTACTTTATTATTTTGCGATGTGTGGGTTTGCGGTGTAGGTGTTAATACTGCATGTGGGAGTTTGTTTTTTTGTTTTTTTATACTTCGTGCTGGCAGTGTTTTCTTTTTTTTGTAATGCTCCATTTGCCTTCGCTGCATCCCGGTGGATTTCGAAAATGGAGTGGCACCACCCTGCCATTTTCTTTTTTTTTAACGCACTACCCTTTACGCAAAGTTTTCAGTCGTGCTAACCCAATGAGCGTAAATTAGGGTTTACTTTTAACTTGTAATAAACACGCTATTTCCGACACTTGCAAATAGCCGATAGCGCTTGCACAAAAGTAATAGTGCACCACGTGTAATCTAGACCTAAATATCTAATATTACCTAAAATATTTAAAACAGAAATTGAGAAGTGTGTATTATTAAATATCACAAATAATATGTGAATATGTTACTATAAGTCTGTAACAAAGGTTAATTAACAATTACATGAATTATCACAAAACTCTGTTATTTATGTATTTATTTACTTATTTAGTATTTTTGTATTTGTTTATTTATATATTAATTTATTTATTAACTCATGACTATGCATTTTCCTTTTAGGTTTTTCTCTCTCGTGTGTAGACTGTTCTGGCGCTGGCTTCTCATGTACTGCCAATAACATAACATGTCCAGAAGGCTACCTTTGTAGATCCTTATACACAGTTACTACAATTCCAGGTACATTAATGGCTTTAACAAAACACAATCATTGCTTCTGAACATAAGGCCTATTAAATTGACATCAGCATAAAATGATAATGTAGTGCCGACAGCTAAAAAAATAATCGATCTATAAAAGAAATTAAAACAAAGCACCATCATATTCTTTAAATACACCGGGCCAGATTACAAGTGTCATGCTATTTAGTGCTTTAACTCACGCACAAACACCGCTACAAGTAAACTAGCAACGTGAGCGGGCTAGCACGTATATTGCAAGTTGAAAGTAAATTGTTTCTGTGCGAGAGGAACCTGATGTGCGCTAAATTCAGGTATTCGGAAATCCTGATTCCATGAAATTCTTCTCCCCATAAACATCAATGGAGAGAAAAAAAAAATACTGACACTTTAACCTACAACGCTAAACCCTAAGTTACTTATGAATATTTTACATTCCAATGTTCTTCACATAGCAGAAAATATTCTTTTTTAAAAAAAATACATATTTCTATAGAAACATGATCTTTGGGAAAAAATTAGGACAGTATGGAAATTGCAAAAAAAAAAACTAACAAAAAGTAATTTGAAAACACAATTGACCCTGTATTATATTGAAAACACATTAACAGATTATTTGGGGTTTTACTTTGTGAATTTAATGTATTTTTTAAAATAAACACTCATTTCAAATCTGATGACTGTCCATTCAAACACGTTGTCATATACCATATATATTTTAACTCTTATTAAATATTTTTTATTAGATAGTGTATTTATGAGTTTAAAACTTTTAGTTTAATACATTTATGTTGTTGTTGGTGCCCTTTTTTAATTTTTACTCTTTACGCTAGGTCTCCACTCACGCTAACCCGGCGCACACAAACTTAGTTTGCGCTTAAGCGAATGTGTTTACTTTCAACTTGTAATGAAAGCTTGGTTATCGTGACCCATGCTAACAATAGTGTGACACTTGTAATCTAGTCCACAACCTTGAAATATAAAGCAAAAGGAAATATAAAAAGAAGAATTAACTTGTGTGCATTTCCACTTAATTACACAATTTGTTATTAATCTCTCTCAAGCATTCAATAAAAATGTAAATTATATTTTTAGATGGCCCTGTAGATGAAGTAATTGTCAGATCATGCTCAACAGCAAGTAAATGTAATGTGAATGCAGGTATCAGCAATTCGTTCATGAACATTCAATATGCCAGCACCTGCTGTAACACCGACAACTGTACTCCAACAACACCCACCAGTAAGTGACTATTAATTATATATATATATATATATATATATATATATATATATATATATATATATATATATATATATATATACAGTGTATACGTATCTCGGTGGATAGTGTGCAGTTATTTGTTACACACAATAACTGAACACTTTCCTCCAACTTTTTTACTTAGGTGTTGAATCAGGGCTCAATACGCTGCATGCCCCGGAATCCAAATTCAACTGGTTAGTAGATATTTATTAAAAATAAATGGCTAGATTACAAGTTGTGCGTTAGGCTGAAAAAGCAGTGTTAACAGGTCCTAACGCTGTTTTTTCACTACCGCTGCTATTATGAGTCTTGCAAGTTTAGGGGCACCGCACACTTTTTTGGCCTTACCGCAAAATGACTTAAGTAAACTTTGTAAAGTCTTTTTTCTATGGGACTTCCATAGCACCGGTATTACGAGTCTGTCCTGGGAGGCCAAAAAGTAAGCAGTACACCCTCTACCTCCAAGATCTCTAGCGCATTCTAAAGTCAGTAGTTAAGAGTTTTATGTTACGCCGTAACATAAAACTCATAACTAAAGTGCTAAAAAGTACACTAACACCCATAAACTAACTATTAACCCTAAATCTGGGCCCTCCCGCATCGCAAACTCTAAAATTATTTTTTTAACCCCTAATCTGCCGCTCTGGACATCGCCGCCACTATAGTAAACATATTAACCCCTAAACCGCCACACTACTGCCTCGCAAACACTAGTCAAATATTATTAACCCCTAATCTGCCGACCCTAACATCGCCACCACCTACATTATACTTATTAACCCCTAATCTGCTGCTCCGGACATCGCCGCCACCTACATTATACTTATAAACACCTAATCTGCTGCCCCCCAACATCGCTGACACCTACATTATTTTTATTAACCCCTAATCTGCCGCACCCAATGTCGCTGAAACCTACCTACACTTATTATCCCCTAATCTGCTACCCCCAACATCGCTGCCACTATTCTAAATTTATTAACCCCTAAACCTAAGTCTAACCCTAACCCTAAAACCCCCTAACTTAAATATAATTTAAATAAATATAAATAAAATTACTATCATTACCTAACTAATTCCTATTTAAAACTAAATACTTACCCGTAAAATAAACCCTAAGTTAGCTACAATATAACTAATAGTTACATTGTTTCTAGCTTAGGGTTTATTTTTATTTTACAGGCAAGTTTGTATTTATTTTAACTAGGTAGAGTAGTTAGTAAATAGTTATTAACTATTTAATAACTACCTAGCTAAAATAAATACAAAAGTACCTGTAAAATAAAACCTAACCTAAGTTGCAATAACATTGTATCTAGCTTAGGGTTTATTTTTATTTTAAAGGCAAGTTTGTATTTATTTTAACTAGGTAGAGTAGTTACTAAATAGTTATTAACTATTTAATAACTACCTAGCTAAAATAAATACAAAAGTACCTGTAAAATAAAACCTAACCTAAGTTACAATAACACCTAACACTACACTACAAATAAATAAATTAACTAAATTAAAAACAATTACATAAATTAAATTAGAAAACAAAACACTAAATTACAGAAAATAATAAACAAATTACAAGATTTATAAACTAATCACACCTAATCTAATAGCCCTATCAAAATAAAAAAGCCCCCCCAAAATAAAAAAAACCCGAGCCTAAACTAAACTATCAATAGCCCTTAAAAGGGCCTTTTACGGAGCATTGCCCCAAAGTAATCAGCTCTTTTACCTGTAAAAAAAAAATACAAACACCCCCAACAGTAAAACCCACCACCCACACAACAAACTCCCCAAATAAAAAGCTAACTTAAAAACCTAAGCTCCCCATTGCCCTGAAAAGGGCATTTGGATGGGCATTGCCCTTAAAAGGGCATTTAGCTCTTTTGCGGCCAAAACCCCTAATCTAAAATTAAAACTCACCCATTATTCCCCTAAAAAAACCTAACACTAACCCCCTGAAGATCGACTTACATTTCTGAACCCGGACATCCATCCTCAAGGAAGTGGCAGAAGTCTTCATCCAACCGGGCCGAAGTCCTCAACAAAGCCGGGAGAAGTCTTTATCCAAGCCGGGTGAAGTGGTCCTCCAGACGGGCAGAAGTCTTCATCTAGACGGCATCTTCTATCTTCCTCCATCCGACGCGGAGTGGCTCCATCTTCAAGACATCTGATGTGGAGCATCCTCTTCTTCAGATGACTACCCGACGAATGAATGTTCTTTTAAGTGACGTCATCCAAGATGGCGTCCCTTAGATTCCGATTGGCTGATAGAATTCTATCAGCCAATCGGAATTAAGGTAAAAAAAATCCTTTTGGCTGATGCAATAAGCCAATAGGATTGAGCTTGCATTCTATTGGCTGATTGGAACAGCCTATAGGATTTTTTCTACCTTAATTCCGATTGGCTGATAAAATTCTATCAGCCAATTAGAATCTAAGGGACACCATCTTAGGTGACGTCACCGCTGACTTAAGCAGCGCTGGTATTGGAGTGCGGTAAGGAGCACAATTTTGCTCAACGCTCACTTCTTGCCTGTTAATGCCGGGTTTGCAAAAACCCGTAATACCAGCGCTGCATGTAAGTGAGCGGTGAGAGAAAACTGCTTGTGAGCAGTGCACAGCATAGCCTCTAACGCAAAACTCGTATCTGGCTGAAAGTAAAAACAAACACTCTATAGTGAGGGACTATACTAGTCACATAGGGGTATATTTAGCCTAATCCCAACAACCCACTGTTCCTCTGCAACTGCTAAAATAAATCCCTACTATTATTTGTAGTTATTAAGATTTTGAAAAAAAAAATGATTTCTCTCCTATTGCTTGAAACATATTTTAAAATGTTTAGTTCAGATAATGGTCTATATGGTGCTGTAGCCTGGAGGGCAGTGGTTTTCTGTAACATGCTAAAATAAGTGAAAGTCATACTATACACACTGTGCACACACGTGCCACATAAATACTGCAAACACACCTTATTCAGACATACTTCTACCCCCACATATGCCACCCATGCAACTACACTTGCCACACACATACTACCCACATACATACCGTATTAAACACTAAATACACGTAACTCAACCCCAACAAACTACACAAACTCTACACTTTGGGCTTCATGTATTAAATGATGGATGACCAAAGTCCCCAACTAGGGAACATGTCTGTGCATATTTGCAGCATGTAGCCAGCGGACACTGTCATCATTACATAAGGATTTCCTTGTGCAGCAGTGCCACTGGTTCGCTCAAAAAATTACTGAAGATCAGGGCCTATACATCACCCCAAAGGAACGAGTCACACCATACAATTTGTTAGAAACACTTTATTTATAATTTCTATATGTATTTCTTTGCCTTGATTGTTTTCTTTTTATTTCAAGTTCTAACCTCTAGCGCCCACCAAAATGGAGTGATTTGTGGAGCCTGCGTCTCAGCAGTCTCTGACTGGTGTAACTCTAGTGAGACCCTGAAATGTACTGGAGACGAGGATACGTGTGTTTTGCTATCTACATCTGTTTCAGGTATCATTTGGTAATAATTCTAGACAGCATGTTAATTATATGGTTTCTATTTTTACATTTTGTATGCAGTCATTCACTCTCATTGGTTCTTGTTTTCAATATGTGCTTATAACATTTTAATTAAATTATGGCCAAATCATGTTTCATCCTGAATATAAAACTCCATGGGTTGGTTGCAATGCTTCCAATATTTGCTCTTGATTTTGAATTTTTCAAATTTGGACAATTTTGTCATCTTCTTTTCAAGTGATTACAATCCCAAATGGCTGATTACAATCCCAAATGGCTTCTGCCGATAAATGGAAAAACAGGTTTTCAACTGAATACCTAACAAAAATCTGTTTATTAGATTATAGAGAAGGGAGGGAGGGTTCTATGAGCACACAAACAGTTTGTATATTTCTCAATTCAAACCCAAATTGTCTCATTCACATAGCACTGGTGAGACATGTGGGGGGGTTCCTAGTGTGTACATATAGTTATGTAATATCCAAAAAAGGATATCAATACAAGGCCCACCAGATGTATCCCCCCAAAAATGGTATGTAGTATTTTTGTGATGATATCAATAAAAAATATGTGATGAATAAACAAATATCAACATTGATAAAGATTACAGTATGATCTGCTAAAAAATAAAAATGATAAAAAAAATGTGAATATAAATATAATTATGAATTTAAATTAAAAAATTAAATGGATGGGAGCCAAGCCGTGCTGGGACATGGCCGCATTTTAGAGAAGCTCCGTGTCAGCCGACTCTCTCAGTTAACCTAGGTGGACAAAGGCCAGTTCTAACAGATACAAAAGGACTCCGGAGGGCTACATTAAGCTAGGCGGATCGTTTACCCTGACCTCTGGACACACAGTGTCGGATGTGACTTGTGGAACCACTAGCCGCACCGGAGAGTACCACCATTGTAAAGCTGCAGGGGGCCCGGTCTCCTATTCACCCCAGTGTCAACAGCTAGGATATCGGCATGCTGGTGCAAAGACACAGTTTAACACTGGTGTAGACACGAGGTGGACGCTTGGGTAAGACGTAATCTCCTGACTGCCTGTCGTGGCTCTACCCCATTAGACCACACCTGTTCCCCACGTGGATAAAGGACTCAGCAGCGGCAGCAGAAAGATAAGGTATTTACGCTATCAGAGGTGCCTGCCGCAGTCACTTAACGAGACAGACCCATAACTATTAACTGTGCAAAGTTTATTTATAATTGCTGGGGTCACCAATCAGACAGTATTAACATAAGATGTCCGGTCCTGTACCTACTACAGCCAGCCCAACATCTATCAATGTGTATTTAAAATAACTCCCACGTTTTATGTGCCATCTCCTGCTTATATCTTACAAGGACCCTTCACAATAATTTTTGAGCACATTTTACACAGGGAGAAGCGGACTTAGCCAGACTTAGCCTGTAACTGGCCACTACACAGCTTACAGAGCGACATAATGACCCCAAAGAAGGGACAAAGGCCAGACAAATCTGCAAAAATAACACAGCAGACTCCCTCAGTCTCTGCCTTTTTTCAGGCTACAGATTCCACCCAAGCTTCATCCCAGAGAAGTGCTGATATGCCTGGAGGGCCCAGTCCCCAAGAGCCATGTAACACACAGCAAGACTCTTTACAGGCCATACAGGTAAAGCTGGCATCACTGCCCTCAAAGACTGATTTGGAATCACTGAAATCTTTTATTAAAGAAGAGTTAAGAGATTTAAAGAAAGACCTCAATGAGATGGGTGGACGAATTGAATACTTAGAGGAGGGCCAAGAAACACTGAACAACCTTGTCAGCTCTAATACCCAGCAAATTTCTATTCAGGACTCTATGGTCCAGTCACTCCAAGACAAAGTGGAGGATCTGGACAACCGGGGACACAGGAATAACCTGCAAATTCGTGGTATCCCTGAAGATGTCCCGCAGGAACAATTTAAAGCCTATATTAAAGGATTATTTCAACACCTTCTCCCTAACTCCTTACCTCCATCAAATGAGGACATAGACAGAGCTCACAGAGCGTTGCGCCCTCTACCCAGGCCTCCATTACCGCCACGAGATGTGATCATCAGATTCCTGCGGTTTACCACAAAAGATGCTATTTGGCAGGCAGCTAGAATTTGTCAATCTATCACATATGAGGGCCACTCATTGCAAGTTTATCAAGACCTCAGCCCTTATACGATCCAAAGAAGAAAAGAGATCAAGTACATTACAAGCATCTTACAGGAACACCACATCAGATATAGATGGGGTTTCCCGTTCAGTCTAATAATAAATCATAACGGATCCCAGATCATATATAAGGACTTTAATGACCTCGATCAGCTGTCTAAGTCCCTCAACCTCAAGTTTACCCCACCGAACGAAAAGGTACTTAACCCCTTTCCAGCAACTGATGAACCTGGCCCATCACACTCAAGAGACCAAAGGCATCAATGGCACAGAGTCCAACCAAAGAGGAGGAGGACAGGCCCTCACCATACAGAAGCAAACTCCTTGTCCACATGAGATGATACATTTGTGGGCAACAATTCACCCTGTACTTATCAGTTCATTTCCCTGACTCTGAACTAAGGACTGACCTCCAGGGAAACTAAGATCCTGACTCTAACTGTTATGTCATGTTAGGAATTCTTTTTATTCCCTTCTTTCATTTGTTTTCCTGCTAGGACAGACTCCCACAGTTTCAGGGGAGCCTAGGTCGACGATGGAATACAGAGGGACATGTTCTGGTAACACAATGTATATGTTTGTATTAAGTAATGTTATATGATCTCTACATGTTTTAATGACCTAGTTCAAACTGTTACGTTTATAACGAGTTATATTAGTGAAATGCTGTTACCATAAATCCTTATCCACACCATATTGATCTATACAAACTATCAACAATAGTCATTTTAAGTAACCTTCATGTAATAGTCTAGATATATTTGCGATGATAAGAAGGAGATAATCTGCCATGTTTTCCACGCCCGTAAGGCGTTGACGTAACACAGCATAGGATAGCTTCCTGCTAGGTCTGGTGTTGGACATTCCTTAGAACTAATCTTACTCACATAGTATATAATTACATAAATCATAACAATAGACGTTATAAGATCTAACAGTATACCTAACATAGTCGCTACCCTGAGATTTCCCTTGTATCACGCACTAACAATCACACAGAGCAATTAACTCCCCATGGAGAAGTCACTCCCCCCCTACATCATAAGATAGTAGGAAACGGCACAATGGTAAGAGAAAGTTTTCTGTTAGACGGGACCTCTTCCGCCCCATACCTCTTTAATAATATAATCCCCTCCGGAGGAAAATATATAATATAATATATCTAATGTCTATTCTGTAATATAAATTATATGATTCTTAGCTACAAGAGAGAAAGCTAGGCTGTATTTCTCCCCCCCATAGTAAGGTGTATTATAGAATGTTTAGTACACTTCTTACAAATGTTCTGTTTGATAAATATTATTGTTTGTTTAACTATGCTCATTTTTGTTGTGTTGTCATGTTTAATATTCAGCTGTCTAGTTCAATCTCAGATAAAGTTCATAGGCAAAGAAAAAGAACTGGTTAAGCTATAATAATTTGCTCCCAAGCGCTCTCTCATATGGTTAAATGACAAACTCAATGTTGAATATTAAGTTTATTTCCCACAATACGAAAGGACTTAATAGCCCCCAAAAAAGGTCAATGGCCCTTAGGGACTATAAAAAAAGTAACGGGGATATCCTCTTTCTGCAAGAAACCCACTTTAAAAGGGGATCTGAACCCAGAAGTAGTTTTAAAAAATTTGGTGAGATATATCTCTCTTCCCATGCCACAAAACATAATGGAGTGGGGATCCTTATAAATAAACGACTACCTTTCCACCTGTCTTCTACTCATAAAGATAAAGAAGGAAGGTATATAATCTTGGTAGGTTTCCTATACCATAAACCCATAACTCTCGTAAACATATATGCCCCCAATACCGACCCTGCCCCCTTTTTCCACCACCTATGCAGGAAAATACTAGAAGTCTCTAGAGGCAGCTTGATTTTGGGCGGAGATTTTAATCTCGCTTTTGACCCACTAATTGATTGCTCCACAGGCACATCCTCAGTGCCTACTAAGACGCTAAGGCATATTAAACAATCTCTCGCCCAATTAGCCATACATGATATTTGGAGACTTCAACACCCAGATGGGAAAGATTACACCTTTTATTCTAACCCCCATCAATTGTATACAAGGATCGATTATTTCTTTACAGACGTCACTAACTTATCACATATCACTTCCACTAATATCTACCCCATAACCTGGTCTGACCATGCCAAAATCAGTTGTCAGTTCCAATGGACCTCCCTGCCCCCCTCTGCTGCTAATTGGAGGTTTGACAAAACCCTTCTTAGAGATCCCCTGGTCTATGCACAAGTACAAAAATCACTAGTTGAGTACTTCCAAAATAACGGTACAAAAGACATAGACATACATAATATCTGGAATGCCCATAAATGCGTTATTAGAGGAGAGATGATAGCTCTTAAAGCTGCTAAGCTCAAGCAACAGAACACATATCTTAATTCCCTTCCAGAAGACCTAGGTAAGCTACAAGATCTACATAAAATTTATCCTACCAATACATCACTGCTAGACAGCATAACACATAAAAGGAGCCAGCTTCGCCTCCTCATGGGTACTGAAGCTAATAACAGGGCTCTATACCTCAAGAAGGTTTACTATGAGGGGGCTAATAAACAGGGGAGGATGCTGGCACGGCAACTGAAGAGAAGAACAAATAAGCAACATATAATGATGGTACTGGGGACTGCGGGTGATGTGAAAGCAAATACTACTGACATAGCGTTAGCTTTTAGGGAATACTATAACAACCTGTATAATATAAGACAAAACTTAGATGACC
This sequence comes from Bombina bombina, assembly GCF_027579735.1. Classification (NCBI taxonomy): domain Eukaryota; kingdom Metazoa; phylum Chordata; class Amphibia; order Anura; family Bombinatoridae; genus Bombina; species Bombina bombina. The sequence goes on along the minus strand of NC_069506.1, from coordinate 251,132,415 downwards.
CTAATCCAGACGCAATTTCAAATTATCTGTCTAACCTCAATCTCCCCAAACTCTCTATAGAACAACGAGACGAGTTAGATGCCCAATATACAGAGGAGGAACTACTCACGGTTATCTCCTCCCTCCCCAGTAGTAAGGCCCCAGGACCAGACGGTTATGGAAACGCCTACTATTTGCAATTTAAGGAATTATTGTCCCCATATCTATTACGTTATTATAGAAGTATTGACGAAAATGAGGACTTTCCCCCATCCTCACTCCAAGCACATATCTCGGTTATCCCCAAACCAAACAAGCCTCCAGATCAAATAGCAAATTATCGCCCGATCTCGCTTATTAATACAGACACAAAGATTTTCACAAAAATAATAGCTAACCATATAAATTGATTCCTCCCTGACCTCATACACAACGACCAGGTGGGTTTTGTCCCTGGCCGTGAGGCAAGGGACAACACAGTTAGAAATATACACCTAATCTGGCACATCATAAATAAAAATATCCCAGCTACGCTGATTTCAACAGATGCCAAAAAGGCTTTCGACCGTGTCAATTGGTCATTCTTGAGAGCTTCACTGGAGGCCTTTGGCTTTGGTCCCACTACCTTAAATCGCATATTTGCCCTATATACACATCCCAACGTCCGAATATCAGTTAATGGCTCCCTCTCACCCTCCCTAGAAATTAAAAATGGCACACGCCAGGGATGCCCCCTCTCACCCTTGCTCTTTGCTCTTTTTATTGAAACCCTGGCTACCAAGATCAGGAACAATGTAGAAATAACAGGTGTAACAATAGGGCAAGAAGTATACAAGTTATCTCTGTTTGCGGATGATATCCTCTTTACCCTAACTAACCCCGAGAAATCAATTCCGCCGCTGTTAGAGGAGTTTTCCCCCTTTCATAACCTAACAAACTTCCTAATAAATCAAGGTAAATCTGAGGTAATAGGTTTCAACCTTGCAGAGGGCGTAGTGGAATCAACCAAGAATAGTTGCCCGTATAGGTGGTGTAGGGGTGCAATGAAATATCTAGGTATATTCTTACCGGACTCCTACAACAAGATCTATCAGGTTAATTATCTCCCAATCAAACCTACAATTATGAGCGACCTTTCATCTTGGAGCTCTAAGACACTATTCTGGTGGGGCCGTATAAACACCATAAAAATGAATATCTTTCCTAGGCTTCTCTACATTATGGAAACACTACCAATCCCCCTACCCCCTAAATATCTTCCCCAGATACAAAACTTAATTAGTGAAAGCAAATACTACTGACATAGCGTTAGCTTTTAGGGAATACTATAACAACCTGTATAATATAAGACAAAACTTAGATGACCCTAATCCAAAAAAAACATCAAGAATTAACAAAAACACCATGCTCCTTCCGAGACCACAAGGCGGACTTGGTTTGCCAAATCTAGAAATCTATAAAACGTCCATCCACCTGCAGAAAATACTGGACTGGAGGGTGGGGATAACTCAGAGGAGATGGGTGCGATTAGAAAGCGATATGTCACCTGACTTTCCATTAGCCAGTTTATGCTGGAGACCAGACCTACACAAGATAACTAAATCAATAGCTAACCCTATTACTAGAGAAACGGCCTCTCAATGGGACTTGGCCACTAAACTCTACCCATGCCTGTCATCCAACCCGAGCCCCTTGACATCACTATGCTATAACCCCGACTTCTCTATATCTCCTCGAGCCCACCTAAACATAACAGACCAGACGATGAAAGATATTTCTATCTATCATGTAACGACTAATGAATCTATATGCACTCAAGATCAACTAATAGAAAGGGGACAGGACTGGGTGAGAAATTGGTATTCCTACAGGAGATTACATCACTACATATACACCCACAAACATAGAAACAACATGGTCCGCCCGCCCACCAATTTAGAGAAACTATATCTATCCAACTCCCCTATAAGGCACTCTCTTTCCGCCATCTATAAAATTGTTGTTCAACCACCCCCGGGCAATTTACCATACTCTATTTAAATGTGGGAAAGAGAATTGGGAACTATTATCCTCCCACAAACAGCGTCCAATATATTTGTAAATACAAAAAGAGCCTCATCCTCGGCATCTATACTTGAAGCTAATTATAAAATTTTACACTGCTGGTACCTAACCCCCCGAAAATTACATAGGTTATACCCTAAAGTTAGTAACAAATGCTGGAGATGTGGCCATGTTGGGAGTGGGATGGGGCATATGTGGTGGTGGTGTTCCCGATTAAATCACTACTGGTACGAAATAATACAAGAGGCAGAACGTATCCTACAGGTGACCCTACCCCACGACCCTCTAGTTTGGTTACTAAACAAATCTACCCACCTGCCCTCCAAACACCTTATTCCACTATTCAGAATATTTACTAATAGTTGCAAGATGTTAATAGCTAAAATGTGGAAGTCAAAGGATGTTCCGTCTCTAGCAATGTGGAGAGATAAGGTTACGGAATTGCTAGAACTTGAGGAATACTCAGCTTTTAAGAAGGGTAATACAGAATGTTTTATTATGTTACAAGCCATCTGGGACGATTATAGGAGACATAACCCTTAATTAGTTATTAAGTGGGAAAATATTCTAAGACCAGTCCTTTGGAGCAAATAGCAAATTGACATCCTAATAATTCTCACATACTATACCGTTCTTGTCTTGAGATTGAGCAGAAAGTTCAAAATACCTTTAAATTTTTGTCTATATTTTAACCCATACCCTGTTTAACTTGTTTCACTACAAATTTTTGAATCTGTAAAACTGCTTCAGATAAGCGAGATGTGATATTCTGTAATTATTGCTCGATATTTAACTGTTGTACTCAAAATACAGATTCAATAAAAAGAATTTAAATAAAAAATTAAATGGATACAGTCCAAAAAAATTATGAAAAACACAGAAAACTAGGGATAAAGTCATAAGGCTCCTCGGCAGCTCCACTTGAAACCAGCGGTGTAATGGTTCACCTGCAGAAACGATAAAGAAAAGACAAGGGGCGCCTCATAGTGTAACCATGCTGGAGCCAAAAACACAATTTGGAGTATGAAATTTACTCGCATTCTGTGTATACACCTATAGATCATCAGGCGCTAAAGTGCAGGCTGACCTTTTCAGCAGTCAGAGCGCTGATTAACTCTGAAAATCCCTGGAACATTGTATTGGTCTCTGATGTCAGCACTTTGGAACAGCTGCTTGTGGGTATTCTCCAAGATACATAGCTGTTTATATGCCTGATGAAATGGCCCATGTTGTTTGCCGAGATACGCGTTGCAAGCAATCAAGTATTGTTTTTATCTTTTCATTCATACTCCGGATCCTTTCCATGTGTGCTCTTTGAAATCCCTTACACAGAAATTGGTTTGCACCACGATACGCAAATGGTGACACAATATACGGACAGTGACGACTAAGCTCTATAGGTGCATACACAGAATGTAAGTGAATTTTATACTCTTAATTATCTGCTTGGTTCCAGCATGGTTGCACTATGAGACACCCCATGTAATTTCTTTATTGTTTCTGTACATATAGTTATGCATACAAAAAAAAAAGAAATAGAAAAACAAAACACCTTAGGCACACACTTGTCAATGCCAAAGAGCACCACAAATTTTACATATGTGAGGAAAAAAAAACCCCCAAATAAATAAAACTTAACTTTTAATACACCCACTTATCTGCTGAGGCTTTTATCTGCTGAGGTATGTCTGGATAATTTGTGCTAACATGATTTTTTGTTAAATTGTGATCACATTTTCTGCCATCCGGAGTAAGATTGTAGCCCTAGACCTTTTTGCAGTAATAAGTGTAGGAAATTAATTTGTGAGAGTATCTATGTGTTAAGCCAAATTATTACCCACATTTGTGGGGCTCACCTATTTAAAAGGGTAATTTGAGCAGGGATCTTTTTTACTTGCAAAGTATGCTACAATGGGCTTCTCAGTGGTAGGCCAGTTAATCCACTGAACTGGACTAATGTGTTAATGAATTTGAAAAAGAAAATTGATTTATTTACACACAATAATTATAGATGTCTCCAGATATTTCAGCAGTTATGATTTGTTTTTTATAACTTTTAAACACTGGTATTTGTATACCTATCTTAAAATGTCGGTTTGTTAAAAGTAAACTGTGCTGCTATTTGGCATTAACAAGTGTGTGCCTAAGGTGTTTTTTTTTCTCTTTCTTTTGTTTGTGAAAAATCTGTTTATTCCTTTAATCAGTATCACACTTAATAATGCAAACAAAAAGGCATAATACAAAGGCTATCTTGTGGTTCAAGATATATTGTGAGTTTCTGGATTTTTATTTTTGTATTGTGTATCATATTAATAATAATAATAATAATGATTAAAATAAACCTCTTATGTTCTGAAACCATCATATATGTTAAACAGTATCCATTTTATTTACGTATTTGCATAACGGATATTCTGAGCATGTTTGTTCAAAGTTTTTTTTAATTATTTTTATAGTAATTTTTTTTTCTTTTTTTTATGATTGATGTTTCCTGATTTTGCAAGATTTTCACCTTCTGCCAAGAATAACAGTACAGGAGATTGTGTTCTCATAGAACAATTTATACCATCTTCTATTAGGGGATTTTAATATTCCACACCCTGTAAATCATCAAAGTGCACAGTTAAGATGTTAATTCCGTTGAACTATTATAACTGCTAAAATTTCATGTGAAGGTTACATTCTTACTGTACTGATTGTATTTGTTATTGACAAATAAGGGCTAGCTTACATTAGCTAAAGCGATATTTGCGCTCCACTGTGTAATACCAGCGCACGCTAATGTGCACTGATATTACAAGTTTACAGCAATGCGAACGCGAGCTCACATTCGCATTGCTGGGAAGCATTGTGCTCACGAGAGGGCGCTTCTATAAGTCCCTTATGGGAGCCTCATTCTGATGCTTTCACAGACGGCATCAGAACCTTGTTCAGCAAAGAGGTAAGTAGCCGAGTGATGGGCAGCAAATATATATATGTATATGCTGACATACATATATATTTATCTGTTAATATGTGTATATACACATATTAAAACATAAATATATATATGTTTATAATCATATGCATACTCCCACCAATTTTAAAGCCCCAAAACTGCCTAGTGCAGTTTTTTTTTTTTTTTTTTTTAATGCTAATTTTTTTTTTTTAATAAAAAAACTAGAATGCCCTCAATTTTGAAGGCATTTGAGGCACTTTTAGAAAATGAATCAAAGATCGGATCTCTGGTCAATTTTCTGAGCGCTTATAGCAATCACCCGCCACTAGTAATGGCTGGTTAATTATTGCGCTCCCGCAAATAGGCAAATTCACCCATTTGCGGGAGTGCAATCATTTAGCACTCCACTTGTTATCTAGTCCTAACTGTATTAAAAATATTTATTTGTTTTTTTGTGTTTGCAAATAATGGTAATAATTTTTTAAAGGAAAAAACATTTTTTTTTAAAGTCTACAGTGCCAGATTTTACTTGTTAAAAAAACAACATATTTTGGTATAAAGAGTAAAAGAACACATAAAGAAAGGATGAATATAAAACATCACCATATACTATTCTGGCAGACATGTTAGACTTTATTGAGATAGTAAAGGTTTGCTGGTAATTGGGTGTCAAAAATAGGTTGCAAATAAAGTAATGGACATTCAAGTTTTTTTTTTATATATATATACACATAGCACAATTATAAGATTATGGGCTCCATTTGTGAAGCAGCCAATGCTGCTTCGGATTCCCATCGCTTTAGACTCGCCTGAAATGGAAGTTAAGAAGCATCGGTCATAAGACCGCTGCTCCTTAACCTGTTCGCCACCTTTTAGGTGGCAGATTTAAATCATCCAGATCTGATCCAATTGGGATGATTGACAGCCCCTGCTAGTGGCTGATTGGCAGCCAGTGAGCAGGGGGTGGCATTGCACAAGCATTTCACCAGAAATGCTTGTGCAATGATAAATGCCAACAGTGTATGCTTTAGCGATGTATCATGTCTGCTCAACATATGATATATCTACCCCAAAGTATGAAGAGGGCTTTAATAGTAATTATGTAAAGTCAGCAGGATCAGTATTAGTAGGAGAGTGTTCAATCAGCAAACAGCTCAAGTGGGATTCCTCTTACACTGTATATGGTGAATGAAAAGATGTATCTTGGTAGCTGTTCAAGTGCTTCAATCAATATGGGAGAAAAGCACATAACATTTCTTTCAGGAGCACCGAAACCCTGGATCTGCCACATCCAGCAACTGTATACAAAGTTCAGTTCCAGCCTCCTTATTCTTTAAAGTTGGACCTGTATTGTCACATCTGGGTCATAAGCTTGCAAATGACAATGTTTAGGGTCTGCTATAGACCCTTAATCATGTCTGCGTATGTACATTTAGATTTCTGCCTTATACTTTATTACAAGCAACATACTGTTATACAACATTGCCATCATGTGGATAATCTTATTATTGCAATCACATAGATATTTGAATTCATTAATGCCACCATTTGGCCATTGCATACAATTGTCTCCACAAGGCAATATTATTACATAACAATTAAAAACATAAAAAAATAAAATAAATAAAAAATGTTCAAAGATGGCATTAGCAATAAAACATAATACCCAAATATTTAAATCAGATCAAATCATTCATAAATGTTTTATTTTATTTTTTAATAATTGTTTAGGCACTTAGATCTCTAATTTGAAGATCCAAAACATCTCCCTCATTTTTATCTAAAGTTCCCTGTCACCGCCCCTCCTTGAAAGTTTTACCTTTTCTATTATAGCTGTTTTAGTACTGCCTCTGTCTGCATACAAAATCTGCTCCTGCAATCAGATGTACAAAGTTCCAGCTGCTATTGTAGCACCTGCTTCCATTGTTCCTTGTAGTAATATGTCATTGCTATATATGAGGTCCCCAGTGCCTCCCTAGGATTGCAATGATAATAATTAAGAACACAGAAAAAAAGAAAATGAAAGCTCTTTATTCCAAACAAAAAGTACATAAATCACATACTTGCATTACCATGACTTAAAAAGACATAGAATTTAAAATTAAACTTTCAAAATTAAGAAAGAGGATGTAATTCTAAGAAACTTTTATATTTAGTTATATTATGAAATGTATTTTGTTCTTCTGGTTTCTTTAGTTGAAAAGCATATGTCAATATCCTTAACATTCACTAATGGGAGATTGCTGGTGATTTGCAGGTATTAAACATATGGGGCTGATCACAATCCTGTAGAAAAGTTTATCTAATGATTTATCTACAAAAATGCCAGTTGCCTTTAATGGGGAATTTTGCAGAAAAATCATTAAATACACTTTGTATAGGCTTGTGTATGCCCTAATAGTTATATGCAATAAACAGAGCAATATTAAAATGTTGTAACATATTACAGCATTTTCCTTTTGCACTTTTAAATCCCTTTAATAATGATTCTTCAGAGAGGCATGTGACAGCATGTGAATGTTTTTGTTTTTTTTACAGACCTACCAGCTGTCTCTATTTGAGAGGGACAGTCCCTAATTTTGAGAGCCATATTTCCTGATTTGCAGAATTTCCCTTAGCTCCACCCATAGATTGACCAGATACACCCACAATTCTCCCAGACACACCCATCAACTACCCAGACATGACCATGATCCCACCCATTATGACCCCACTAACTCCCAACACTCCCCCCCCTCCACAAAACAGCAACAGCCTTCTGAGAGCCTAATACCTAGCAACTAATATTGAGAGATATGGTTTTACAACATTTTTACATGTTTCTCAAAATAAAAAAAAGTTTCCATTCAAAACCACAAACGTTTATTAAAGTTATACAAAATCAATACAAATAAAAAAAAGACATCTACACACATAATTTAAAGTGGAGAGCAATCATTATGGCTAGTATCTCAAATTATGATTGCAAGGTCACCATAATGCTCCTTATAATTTCAATGACAAGCACAAATTAGAAAATAATGCTCATATAACAAGATCATGGTTAACCACTGCACACGAGCGGTGCTTGGATTGTTAGGTGAATAATTTTCCAAAGTCAAATTCTCTGGTAAACTAATGTTGCTTCTTACAAAGGCTGATAATGCAGTTTACAAAAATATTAGAGGGGGCGGAGCCTAGCCACAGACAGAGATGACTGCTTGTTGAAGGAGCTCCGTGGGTCCCTGATGTTTTTACATTAAAATAAGTGCATCCTAACTCGCAATATCCCCTACAAAATCTGCCGCTAACATGTTCAGATAAACCAGTCACCAGCGGAACTATTTGATTTTCTTGACTAAGTCACGTTCAGGGTATCGATAGCCGTAATAGGCCACACACACAGCGGAGCTACGGCGCTGCAGACAGCCCTGAGCCTTGAGTCGGATTAGAGGGCACAACCTTACCGCTAGATGGACAACTCACCACCCGCAGTTATTTTCCCCACACTTGAATCCCAGGGAGCCGGCTGTGAAGGTTGAAGTGAAACACTTACAGCATAGCTCGATAAGGCCCTTGATTAATTGAGCCCTAATAGAGAGAAGGTGGTGGGGGCTGAGCGAGCCGGGGTCAAAGTCCACATGTAAGGCCCTAGCAGGCCGCTGCAGGCCGTGCTAGGCTGCACTCTTGTAGTGGTGTGACGGCTAAACTGTTTCAGCACTGAGGGTAAAAACGGACTCTACTTTTAAAGCAGCATTCTTGGCCTGAAGATTAGATTATAACCTAACACCCGGATCAAGCCTATTAGCAAAGAGGGGTAATACAATAAGGCTAAGGTCTTTAAACCTGTTCTAAAAGTCATATCTCATATCTGTGTGGTATTCTAAGAAATACTGTAACAAGATAAACAGGAGAATGGCATAGAACGGCACAGCCTGCAGAACTCCTATATTAACTTGCCTAATAACGCAGGATATACAAAAAGAGTCTAGCGTACACTTTATTTCACTCCTTAATTACTGGTACTTTGCAAAGGTGCATAGGAAGACAGTCTGTCCTTCCAGAGGCAAAGATCCTCGGAATGTCAAGCAAAAGAAACACTAGGCCAGTAAAGGGTAATCACTCCTCAGTTATGGAAAATTACTTGATAGCCACAGACCCAGCAATATCAGCAGGGAGAATTGTTCCAGAGCCAAACTTAACGGTCGCCACAGCACAAGTTCACTGTCCTGAGACTACAGCACAACTCCAAAATTACGTTACCAAGGAGGACATCAAGCACCTGTCCTCTAAAGAGGACATAAAAGAAGCTATGCAGGACGTTAAATAAATGTTTGGAGAGCTGAAAAAAAGATATAGTAGCTGTGGACTAGAGGGTAGTTCAAATGGAGAAAAAGCATGAAGCTCTCAACTCAGATCTCCAGCTCCAAGCCAGCTTTTTGCAAGCCCAAGAAAGCACAGTTCATACCCTAATAGAACGCATTGAAGATTTGGAAAATAGAAGCAGGAGGAATAACCTCAAGCTGAGATGTGTTCCGGAATCGGTTGATCCCCCTGCTATACAAAATTATATCCAGGAGTTTATCAGGTACCTGAAAAACAAAGAGTCTGCCCCGAGATCCAAATAGAAAGAGCGCATAGGGCCCTGCGCCCCAAACCGGTAAAACAGAGCTCCCCCCAGATACATAATAATTAAATTATTATCCTTGAAAGATAAGGAGGACATCCTGAAGCTAGCCAGAACAAAGCACCCATTGGAGTTCAGAGGTTCTGAGGTGCAGGTGTACTCTGATCTTTGTCCGACCACCTTACAAAAAAGAAGAGACTTGAGGTTTATCACATCGGTCTTAAAGGACAAGAAGATACCATACAGGTGGGGTTTCCCCATAAACCTCATAATCACTAAGAATAATACGACATAAATCTTCATTACCATGGAGGACTTGCCCTCCCTCAACCAAGCTCTGGGACTCAACATAAGATCACCTTTGGGTGCAGAAGCGGCTCCGGTGGGACCACTCATAGAGGATCTAAATGAGATTCAACAACTCCCAGGATGGATCTAAATGAGATTCAACAACTCCCAGGATAAGAATTGAGGGTTCCAGAGGATATGGAGTCCTGATCCCTTTTCTGATAAGACTTGGGGGAGAGATCATTTAATCCCTAAAGGTTGTGTTTGAGTGCTACTTATTGGACACTGAGAACCAGTTCAGATAAGTTAAAGTTTATAATTGACTAATGTTATTTGCACTGTTTTGTAACTATGTTTTAGGTGGTACATTAGTACGGAGGGGGCACTTAAGATGACAGGAGGGTGGATGCAAGAGAGCCTCCTCACAGACATATAAAGTACACAGTCTATCAAAATAGTCAGCCTAAGCTCGAAAAGGGGGGTTCATCACACTCAGTAACCTTGGGCTCGGGCTGCCGGTGCGAGTCTGTGGGGGGTCTGAGTTTAAGTTAGGGTAAAATCAATCCAGTGGTTATAAGATGAGGTCTATTGCTTAAATACAACTATAGGTCACTGCAGTATCAAGATAGCTGACCCTGCTCTAAACACATCTAGGACCCCTTTATATAAACTTATATACATTATGGAGAAGGCCCTAGAGGATAGAGGGTCAACTGAGATTTTGACGTAACACCAGTTCCCAAAACACTTTATCAGGATACATTATTTTTACTAAGACCAATGTGAGGTTATAAAGAGACTAGTATGAGAATCAGCCTAGGATATGAACATGTCAATTAATGTAATACATAGATAGCATTTTTTTTGAGGTCTTAAAAACTTACTGGGAGAAGTGTTTACAGGCTGTGCTGGCCCTCACAGGTTAGATCTGTTTATCCATTAAAGATAGGTTGTACCGAGTTACTGTTTTATAATGTTCTAATTTTATATTTGAAAGGGAAATAATAAGATGCCTATACCTCAAGAATGCACTTATTTACCTTGTTTTATTAAAACTTTATATGATATGTAAAAACTCAGGGAACACTACCCCTGATTTATTATTTGTTATTATTTTTTATTGTAATATTCACTGACTGCTCTTATCTTGCACTTATAAGGATAGAAGATAGAATTTTATTATATTTCCAGTAGCGAAATATTTGTTCTGATCTGTTCTATTGACTTGTAAGTCAAGTCATCTCTTTCTCTTACTTTTCTTGCTCCTTCTCTACTTCTTTTTCTCTGCCTTCTTCCTCTTCCACCACTCCTTCCCCCCCTTTTTTTTCTCCTCAGGATGGCTCGACAACAAACCAGGATTAGATGCCTCCCCATAGAACTAATCACTATAAATGTTAAAGGCTTCAATGGACCTGGTAAGCGCTCAATAGACCTGAGAGACCTGCATAGACTAGGAGATGATATAGTTTACTTATAGCAAACACACTTTTCTGCTGCTCATGAATCCAAGTGGTTCAGCCATTGGTACCCCAATGCTTACTTTGCGTCAGGGCCCATGAAAAAAATGGGGTGGGCATTATCCTTAGCGCGAAAATGACATTTCAGCTCCTACACACGAATCGCGATCCAGATGGCAGATACCTAATCCTCATGGGCTCCATTCATGGTATACCTATTACATTAGCAAATATTTATTGTCCTAATCAGTCCCAACATTCCTTCCTCCAGACCGTCATGCACAAAATTCTTGAACTACAGACAGATATCTTATTTTTTGGGCAAGACCTTAATGCATCTCTGGATCCTGCCCTAGATACTTCAAACTGTATCTCCAGCACTCCCCACAAGACTCTCAAGCACATGGCATCCTCCTTTAAAGAACTGGCACTACATAATATCTGGCACACACAACACCCCACCACTAGGGACTTTACATTTTACTCTCACAGAAAATTTTCGAGGATAGATTATTTATTAACGGATTCAACAGGGCTCACTATCACCACAAGCAGTAACATTGACACTATCACTTGGTCCGACCATGCACCAGTCAGTTGTTCTGTCCTCTGGCCCAATGTTCCTGTCACACCTTATGTGTGGAAGCTTGACGATACATTACTGGATGATCAAGTGTTTAGTTCAGACATTGGGGAGGCGCTTGTGGAATTCTTCCACCTAAATATCGATGAAAACACTCCAAGTACAACCATCTGGGAGGCCCACAAATGCACCATTAGGGGTCTATTAATCAAACTGAAAGCTAGATTGATTAGACAGAGAAAGGAACGTTATCAGGGGCTCCTGTCCCAGGTCACAGATGCTGAGCAAAGACATAAGATATGTCCGGCAGATGAGACACTCCAGGCAGATTTGGCTCTGGCCAGGGCGGATCTGCTGCAGTTTCTGCAGGAAGATTATCAAAAGAAAGCCCTCTTTCTCAAACAGCAATTCTTTGAACAGGGAGATAAGGTGGGTAGGCTGTTAGCCAGGGCTATAGCGTGTAAATAGATGAAACATTATGTTCATCAGATGACAAACCAGGAGGGTACTGTTAAGGTGGACTGGGAATCAGTTGCTGATATATTCAGCTCATATTATGAGTCCCTATATACTATACAACACGCTCGGGGGAACGCTGAAGAGGCCTCCTCTCCATCGCGGGAGGAGCAAGAAATTCAGGCAGACCTATCTAGTGTGGAATTACCAAAACTCTCAACACAGGAGGCAAATTTGCTAGAATCCCCATTTACGCTAGAGGAGCTTAAAAAGGCTATTAAAGATCTCTCAGCGGGAAAGATCCCAGGGCCGGATGGTTTTGGAGCCACGTATTATAAAGTATTTGTGGATATCCTAGCCCCAGAAATGTTGAATATATTTAACTCATTGTCTACATCCCCTTTCCTGCCTAGTACTATGCTAGAGGCTCACATAACAGTGATCCCAAAGCTGGGAAAGCCACTGGACAGGTCAGAAAATTATCAACCCATATATTTGCTAATTTCTGATGTTAAGACACTAGCTAAAATTTTAGCAAATCATCTTAACAAATTTCTCCCCCAGTTGGTATCCACGGATCAGGTGAGATTTATCCCAGCGTGAGAGGCTAGGGATAACACCCTAAAAGTATTGCAATCAATATCTTATGCTTACAACAGCAAAATTCCGCTTGCACTGGTCTCAACTGATGCTGAAAAAGCATTTGACTGGATTAACTGGTCCTTTATGAGACACACACTGTATAAGTTTGGTTTTGGACCCAAATTTATAAACAGAACAATGTCACTATATTCGGCACCAAATGTGAAAGTGAGGGTTAAAGGCACTCTATCCAAAACCTTTCAAATTAAAAACGGGACCAGGCAGGGTTGCCCCCTTTTGCCACTCTTATTTGCCCTTACTATCGAAGTGCTGACAAGTAAAATTCAGACTAATCCGCAGATAAAGGGGATTGCTATAGGTAACACTGAGCATAAACTTGCAATGTATGCGGACAATGTCCTCTTGTTAATTACTTATCCACATCGGTCGCTGAGAGCAGCTCTAGGAGAGTTTTCATTATTCGGCGGGGTGTCAAACTTCCTGCTTAACCCATCAAAATCAGAAATGTTGAACATCATGGTACCCCATGACATTTTTGATACCTTTAATTCGGATTGCCCAATAAAAATTGCCCATCACTCTTTAAAATACCTGGAAATTACGATTACGTTGAAATTGGGGGAACTGGCAGAACTAAATTATAAGTGCATATGGGAGGAAATCCTTAGAGACCTGGCCAACTGGAAAAACAAAACCATCTTGTGGCTTGGCAGAGTTGGGGTTGTTAAGATGAATGTGCTGCCGAGGGAACTTTATGCCCTATAGGCAGTTCCTTTGTCATCTGCCTCACTTTATATTAATCAAATACAGTCCACTATTGAGGTCCACATATGGAACAGGCAAAAACCTAGAATCAGAAAGAAAACAATCTATATGCCCAGAGAGAGAGGGGGGATAGGAGTTCCAGATTCAAAGAAATATCATAGAGCAATATCCCTTTAGAGACTGATGGAGTGGTGTCAGAATTCACCCCACAAGGCATGGGTCCAAGTGGACAATGTAATTTTGCGGAGGGGAAATGTAGGAGCCTTGGCGTGGATTTCCTCTAAACACAGGCATTTAGACAGATACAACAATGTCATAAAGGTATAGGCCAGTATAGGCATCTGTTATGGTAACAATATATATTAGGATATAATTATATTAAGCGTTCTATCTTAAAGGTATAGGCCGGTAGAGATAAAAACTAATACTACAATATTTACTTAAACACAGTCTATAAGCAAAAGGTATAGGTACTAGCTGTGATAACAATATCTATTATGGTTTATAAATAAAGGTATAGGCCGGTACAGATATCAGCTGTGATAACAATATCTATTAAGGTGTATTAATATAGGTATAGGCCGGTATAGATACTAGATGAGGCAATAACATCTATTTAGGTTTATTAATACAGGTATAGGCTGGTATAGGTACTACCAGTGACAACAATATCTAGTAAAGGTTTATCAATAAAGGTATAGGCCGGTAGAGGTACTAGCTGCAATAATAATAACTATTAAGGTATATCAATATTTAAGCAATCTATCCTTATATGCCGGTATAACTATATACTATTACAACATTATTTACTCAAGTGCAGTTAAAATGTAAAAATTAACCTTAAGAGTACAAGCCAATATTGGCACTATGTGTTGAACAATATATATTTAGACGCTTTTATAATAATCCACTTTAAAGGTATTAGTCGATATAGATACAAACCATTCAAATATATCCAGCCCTGATGCAATTACAATTAGTACTGAACCTGAAAGGTATAGGCCGGTATAGGCTCTAGCTATTGCAACAATATTTGCTCCAACAGCATTTAGATTTAACTCGCTGTATTAATAATTCAAACTTAAAGGGATAGGCTGGTTAAGTTACCCTCTAGGTATAGACCGGTACCCATTATCATCATATTACTTACTTAAATGCAGTCATATGAAAATCATAGTCCTGAAGGTATAGGCCGGTATTGGCACATGTTAACCTAATAATATCAGCACAAGAGTATCTATAAATCAGCAATTAACCGCCAAGGTATAGGCCGGTATGGACTTGAGTTATTATTATGACATCGACTTGAATGCATGTATAATAATTATGCAATCCTAAAAAGTAATAATTCACACTGACATAAGTTGTCATAACTCCTTACCATACTGGTTGACACATTGTTAGAGGCTATGATATTTATCCTTTAGTGTACATAACACTATTGGGCCTCAACCCTCCCAACCTTTATCCTATTTCCATTGTGACTTTTTAGTCCTCAGATCTCCGAAAAAATCCTATACCCATATTTTACAGCAATTGATTATATTACAAATTCCTGTATAGGAATCAGACGATAGTTTTAAATGTGTGTCTTTGTGTTAAATTTTAATATATCCATTAAAGGTTAATTTTTAATTTAGCTTAGCTTTGTGCTCCTACCGTATAGTGTCTTGAACTATCTAGCTCTCATACAAGACTTTTCAGGAATGTGAGTGCTACCCGAGTGTACTGCAACATCAGTTTTCTACTGATTCCAGTTTTTTAGTGTATTGGTACACAGCACCCCCTTTTGAATAGACTATTGCTTCAGCTAAACACAAGTAAGCTGATCCAATAATAATGTAAATAATATTCCTGACTTCATTTCTTAGTAGTGCCTTAGTACCCCCCCTTTTTCCTTTTGATTTCAGACAGCTGCCAGTACCTAAGATGACAGAAATAAGTTATAAGGGTGAGAGTTAGAGAGCTTTTTGAGAGGGATCAGGTAGGTGGGAAGGTAAGGGGGCAATCCTACACTAAATAAAATAATAATAATTAAAAAATAAAAAATAAAAGTGTAAAACTGCATACTGGCAGACTGCCAGTAACTAAGATGGGGGTGAACAGTGGGGGGAGAGGGAAGAGAGCTGTTTGAGTGGGATCAGGGGGTTGGAAGTGTCAGGTAGGAGGGTAATCTCTACACTAAAATTATCCTTTCCAGGTACCCGATTAACCCCTTCATTGCTGGTAATAATAAACCTGTGGAGCGCATCTGCAATTAGCGGCCTTTTAATTTCCAATTTCTGAACAAAACGGTTTGTACATAATTTAAAGTTTGTGAAAAGGTTAAAAAAAAAAATGTATTTGATCGTATTATCTGTGAAATGGTGGCATGACATTTACCAAAATGGGCCTAGATCAATACTTTGGGTTGTCCACTAATTTTTTTTTATAGTTTTGATAGGCAAATAAAAACAAAAAAAAACTCTATTTAAATGCTAAAAATGCTCTGGTCTTTTGGGGTTAAGATCTTTCAAAAAAGTAGTTTTTTTATGTATACGTAATACAACTGAAAGAATTATGCAGCTCAGATGTTTTTAAAAATGATCTTTAAGTGCTTACACAAAAGTGAGTTTGACAAAGTAAATTATTATTAGGTTTAGCAATAAAACAGAATACAATTAATAAATGTATAATCTTATTTTATTTTTTATATGGATAACATCATAATGATAGCATTATTATTAACATAAATATATCTTTACATATATTAACATTTACATTGCAAAGTTAATTTAAGTAGCAGGTTTAAAGGGGCATTAACCAGACTAAATCCTTTGTGTGTATGTGAAATATATATGCTAATAAGATGAAACATTGAAATAAATATGACATCATATACTGGTAAATGTGACAAGACAGGATACTACAAAGGCTATATTGTAAAAATAAATACATATACATGTTTAAATATGTGTATGTATTTATGTATATGTATTTATACATGTTTAAATATGTGTATGTATTTATGTATATGTATTTATACATGTTTAAATATGTGTATGTATTTATGTATATGTATTTGTACATGTTTAAATATGTTTATGTATTTATGTATATATATTTATACATGTTTAAATATGTGTATGTATTTATGTATATGTATTTATACATGTTTAAATATGTGTATGTATTTATGTATATGTATTTATACATGTTTAAATATGTGTATGTATTTATGTATATGTATTTATACATGTTTAAATATGTGTATGTATTTATGTATATGTATTTATACGTTTAAATATGTGTATGTATTTATGTATATGTATTTATACATGTTTAAATATGTGTATGTATTTATGTATATGTATTTATACATGTTTAAATATGTATATGTATTTATGTATATCTATTTGTCTGATTAAGGGGTGTGAGATCCTCGAAACTTGAGGTGCCTTTCAATTTTGCATTTTATAAATGTTATGTTTATATTTAAAGCATTTTAAATGTTTATGGACTGTATACGATTTGTTATTGTCTATCATAAGCTATCATTGTTGATTATTCAGATGCATTTTTTTAGTCTAATCAATATTATAATATAATCTGACATGAGCTTACTAATTTGTAAGTATAATGTCTCTTTAATTTGTTGATAATGAATTACAATGCCAACAGTCTATTCATGCCTGTATATTTTTTTTAAAACTGAAGAGGGGGTTGTTCTCCTTGTCCCATTCACAGGCACAGTGTTAAGAAGAAGAGTTTGCAGAGTTTAAAACTGTCATGGTCCTAAGGCTTTAAGTGGCCATGCTATGAATTGCACTAAATTAGCACTGTCTGTACTATCAGGTGAGCTACTTCTTTGGAGGTTCAGAATAATGTTGGTTTTAGAGAAGCCAGAGCTCTAAGATGCATTACTTCTTCACTGGAAACTCAGAAGGATATGTGTTTTAGCGCAGCTAGAACTAAAAGGTATGATATTGCTGTTCTTATGTTCTTAAAGTTTAAGGGCTAAATTACAAGTGGCACGCTAAAGTTAGCACGGGTCACGATAAGCAATACTGACTGATTTGCAATGCTAACTTGCATACATATTCAAGTTAAAAGTAAATTGTATGCTTGAGCGCTTATCGGGTTAGCATGACTGAATACTTAGGGGCCGAATAATCAAGCTCCAAATGGAGCTTGTTGCCCCTGTTTCCGCGCGAAGCTTCAGGCTCACCGGAAACAGCAGTTATGAAGCAGTGGTCTAAATATCGCTGCTCCATAACTTGTCCACCCCCTCTGAGGCTGCAGACATTAATCCGCCCGTTCCTATACGATCGGGTTGATTGAAACCCCCGGCTAGCAGTCCATTGGCCGCAAATCTGCAGGGAGTGGCATTGCACAAGCAGTTCACAAGAACTGCTTGTGCAATGATAAATGCCGACAGCGTATGCTGTCTGCATTTATCGATGTGCGGCAGACATGATACGCTACATTGTATCATGTCCACTCGCACTTTCATAAATGTCCCCTATGCGTAAAGTTTAAGGACTAAAAAAACTGTGTGCAAAACACAACATAAATACATTTAAATAAAGTGTCACACTCATATATACAGTTTCTGATAAAAATTAATCATATAAATATTTTTTTTTCTATAAGGGTTAAAAGGTATATAGTATATGACAAGGTGTTTGACTGGAAAGGGGTATAATGTTTATATAGATATCTAAATATATACATACATATATATATATATATATATATATATATATATATAAATATAAACACTTATAAACACATGTATATTCATATACACACACACATTTATATTGACTACTGTAATAACCTACTAACTGGTCTCCCTCTCTCTCGCCTCTCCCCTCTTCAATCCATCCTAAATGCCTCTGCTAGGCTAATCCACCTCTCCCGACGCTCTGTATCTGCTGCACCTC